>NC_133435.1:17007095-17212095 GCF_011762505.2 Arvicanthis niloticus
GATTGTAAAATTAGATGATCATTTCAAATGTCAAATCAGTCTCAACATGTGGTCATTACTTAAATTAAGTCATTATTTTTGGCTCTAGTGTAGATACACTAATGTGTATCTTAAAACTGAATTTAACTACATTAACATATTTGTCAATCTAACAAAATCAAAGTACCAAAGTTTAAAGCAGCATTTAATCTCTGAAATTGTTCTTAAAAACAAGGCACATAAAAGAAGTTGAGAAATCAGGTATAGAACAAATAACAACTCATTTACCATTTACGTTTTAGGAACCTAATTATTTTTGTTATTCTTCCAGAATGAACTCTTAACCTCCAAGCCATGGCTCCAGCTCCCATATGATATAATTTTAAAATGTAGATATTAGATGTTCTATGTCTCGCTATTGAATAGCTTTGCATACCATACATGTAAATGGGCAAGATCAAACGGCTGTCTACATTGTGATTTCTTGAACAGTCATTCAAAAAATTTTACTGCTAATACCAAGTTTTATTTATGAATATTTAGGAAATGTGCTGTCTAAGATTTCAGCTTTTTGAAATATCTTTTAAAAGTCATTGGGGGTTAATATAGGATCAAAGCTTTTAATATTCTGGAAACTTCCAAAGTCTTTTTTTTTTTAAATAAGAGAACAAATCTACTTTTATTTACTCTCCATTAGTTTAAATCCGGGATGGGTACAGCATCACGTGGATTCTGTGTCCAATGGCCTTTGCAGGAAGGTTGCTTCGGAATTTGCCAGGAACCATACCACTGTTTCCGTGGGCCCGAGTTACCTTGCCCCAGATCACTCTGGTTTTGTTTGGTTTGCCTCCAGGAGTCACTGTATTGTTTTTTGCTTGGTACACATAAGCACATATCTTGCCTAAGTAGAACTCAGTTTCATCTCGGGCATAAACGCCTTCAATTTTAAGAAGAGCCGTGTGCTCTCTCTGGTTCCGGACACCTCGCTTGTAGCCAGCAAAAGTGGCCTTGCACCACAGCCTTCCAGACATGCTTGCTTTTAGAAGCCCTGATCCCAGCAGGCCTCCACAGGCACCAAGATGGCGGAAAGAGGAAGGTCCAAAGTCTATTTTTGCATTGCACAAAGTGATATATTCATATAGTCAAAGTTCATGATTATTTATATTTGGGCCACTTTATTATAATTAGTATGGTAGTTTCTTTGTTGCATAACAAAATTATCTGTACCCAAACATTATTTTAAGCTTAATTCCAATCTGCACTAATGTATCATGGCACAGATTCAAGGGGCCAGCAATCCTGCCTGGTGCAGCTGCTCCTCTGCTCAGGACCTGACAAGGCTGAGATCAAGGTGTTGGCCAGCTTGTATCTTTATTGGAAGGCTTGAACAGAGAAAGGTCAGTGTGTGGGCACCCTCAGGGCATTGTCAAACTTTCTTTTCTTGTTGAAAGACTAAGGTTTTCATCGTGTGGCCAGCATTGACTGTGGGTTGCTAGCAGCTGTCCTTTGGTTCTTAAAATGTGACCCCTCCACAGATCTTTTCAGACCATGATTACTTACTTCCAGGAGGTTTCAGTCCACTTTAAGGGCTCATCTAATTAGCCAGATCCATTGGGAATAATTATCTTATCAACTACAGTCAACAGATTTGGGAACCTTGCATCTGGATTGCCCCTGGGCCTTTTCCTATAACTCAATCACAGGCAAGCTCTCATTCGACTCACCAAATCAGGCTCATACCCAGTTGAACAATTGTGTGTACATACGTACAGTACAGTAGGTTGTGAAACCAAGGGGCCATCTTGAATTCTGCTTGCCCCTCTTTACCTGTCCAATTCTAGGGAAAGAATTCTCAAAACTTCCAAGATGGTGGCTGTGCTTCTGGCTTCAGTGTAAACTTTTTGTCTATGTCAATGCTGTGTTGCCTAAGCCAAGCGTATTTTTCCCAATTCCCCTTCTCTAGATCTCTTGTTAGGGTGGATCCCAAGAGAGATGCTTGCAACAGCTCTGGAGGACAGGACTGAAGCACCACCTGTTTGTAGCTCATGTGTTGTCACTCACCTGCTGGCTCACCTTGCTGGTATGAGGCCACATCCACACCTGCAGCCTCTCCACCTTGCCTGCACCTTCCTTCAGCTTTCTCAACTCCTACATGAGGTGTGAGCATATGGAACTTCACAATGAAGCCTCCTACCTTCAGTAGGCTGTCTGTGTCATCAAGGTCAGAGGCAATTGGGACTAATGAGTTTCAGTGGGTATCAGTCTGTTCTCATAAGCCCCAGGTGACAATGGCAGGTTCCAGACCACTCTTGATGTGCCCCACCTCCCACACATCTCCTCTTCCTGATCTTTCTACCAACTTCAAGTTTCAGGTATGAAGCAATATATCTGTCAGAGGCAGCTTAACTTACCTCCTAAATTGATGTAAGGCCAATTCCTGAAATATATTCCTTCATATATAAGTATGGATATGCATACTTGTATGTCCATGTGTATAAATATATACATACACCAATATATCTATATATCTGCATATATAGCTATATACATGAGAAATCACTGTAGGTAACTTTGCTTCACTACACCCTAAGCTGTCTTTGTATGAATTTTCATCATCATTACAACTTCCCAGTAAGCTGTGCTTTTTGTCAAAGTAAATTTTCTCCTTTAAACAAGAAATATTTTATGTCTTCTACTTCACACAATAATTATCACTCCCATTTTTTGTGTTTGTTTGCTATATTTCTGCTTGCCCCTCAGTTTTCAATATGTTGAATAAAAATTAGAGCTACATTATATGTTTATGGTCATAACTCTTGTAGAGTTATTTAATTTATAAGTACAAGGTCATTTTAGAAACATAGATGCATTTGAAATCTTCCAGACTCTTTGAATTTTTGCAGTCAGCTTAGTTTAACTCGAGGTAGGTGCATGAGTTCTGCTAAGCTGGTTAGTGAGCACACAGTAAACAAAACCCTCTTTTGCCATTATAATGTACAGCCTTAATGTGTAAATACAGTTTTGCACACAAAAACCATTTTTTTAATAAATTCTTACTCTTTCACAATGATTTATGTTATCAATGTTACAAGCCAACAGATCTTGAAACTTCAGTGGCTTCTCACACATTACAGGAAAGGTCTTGTCCTTTTTACTAAGCAAAGCCCACCCTTTAAATGTCAATATTTAGAGAAATAATTTTTTAAATGGATTTATTTTTATAATTTTTTAATTTATGTACATATGTACATGTCTGTGTGTTGGTGTGTGCATTTTCACCCAGGTGCCCATGGGAGTCAGCAGAGCATCAGATTCTCCTGTAGCTAGAGTTACACGTGACTGTGTGGTGAACATTGTGGGCGCTGGGAGACAGACTCTGATCCTCTGGGAAGGCAGCAAGTGCTCTTAAAAACTGAGTCATCTCTCTAGTCCCTTAGTTTTTAATTGAAAAGAAGAAATAACACTGAGGACTAAACCTGCTCAGTGTCACCTTGTAGATCCTATTGCTTGAAGGACAAACCTTTTAAAAACACTGTTATTTATACCTTTTCCTTTTGTAAAACTCAGTAGTTCCCCATTATGTATAAGGTAAAGACCAGAATCCCTACATCCATACTGACAATGTCCCACTGTGATAGTCCCTACAAAGTTCATTCGCTGGGAATGTGGTCCCCAGTGCAGCAATGCTGAGAGCTGAGACTGGCATCTGGTTTATGGCAAGCCTTCCCTGGTGAATGAACGAATCCAGCTATGGACTAATGGGCTATGGGGAAAGTGACGTACTTGCTCTGTCTGATCATGCAGTAAGGCGCCTCTCACCAGTAACGTGAGCTAAACACACCCCTTTTCTTTATATATTATTCATTTTCAGATATTTTTGTTAGAGCAGCAAAAAATATGGGCAAAGGCACCCAACATGTCTAAGCCCTCTGTAACTTTACAAATACGCATCTCAATATTCTCAATATGAAATTTGATTTCACCCGAGAGGACTCATCGATTTCACAATATGCCTTGCTCACTTCTGCCTACAAGCTCGTGCCTGTGCTATATCTTTTCATCTAGAATCTTAGCTTCCTGCTAGTCTAAACCCTAGTCACTTCACCTTTTGAGAAGTGTAGCCATTTCCTGCCTTTTTAAAGTATGATTTTATCTTTAGCTACGTCTGTCTGTCTGTGTGCTGGGGTGTGCATGCCTGTGAGTGTGGTGCCCACAGAGGACATAAGGGATGGTGAGATGACCTGGAGCTGGAGTTACAGAGGGTTGTGGGCTGCCGGGTGTGGGTGCTCAGACCTGAAGCTGGGCATTAGGGCTCTTTGCCACTAGGCCGTCCATCTCTCCAGCCTTCCAAACCTATTTGTGCGTCAGAGCCTCACCACTGTGTTACCCACACTGAATTTTATTTAAGTTGTATTACTCACGAAGCTCTTAGGTCCAGCCCCTTATTGCCCCACATGTGCACAAGTACATACAGGCAGTGTGTATAATGCACTCAGATCTGAGTTTCTTCAAAAATAACAGTGTTGTTTTAGATATTTCTTGGTATGACCTAAAGAACTCAGGTGGACCTGCACTGTGGGAGCTTACGAACTTTACCACCACAACAGCGTGAGATGTTTTCACAATAACTGGGACCCAAATCAAACTTGGGAATGGTTTTCAAAGCCAACTCTATTGCTAAGATATGGAATACCTGTGGCTTATAACAGTTACTGTGATGTTCCCATTTTCCAGGGGCTGTCCCTTGCTAGGATCACCGTGGCTGTAGGAGAATATGATGTAGCTCGTTTTACCCAAGAACCACTTATACAATCCCAGAACACAAGCTTTTAAACGTTAGCGCACCACTGACAGCAAAACCTGTGTCCTTGGGAGAGAGTCAAAGGTGTATCTTTAAATGCCATATTTCTGATGGACAGATGCTGTGTAAAACACCCCTCTGCATCTTTCCATTTAATCCACAGAATCTGAAGACTCCAGTTCTGTCTATTTTTCTTTCATCTTTTCTTTAACCATTTTATTGATTTAGTGTCCATGTGGATGTGAGTGTGTGAGCATGCACCATGATGCTCATGTGAAGGTCAGAGGACAACGTTCATTGTCCGTTTTTTTCCTCCTATCACATGGGTCCTGGGGATTGAACTTGGATCTCAGGTTTGAGGATTTTTAGCTGCTGGAGGTTTTATCTGCTGACTCTAGGTATATTTATTTCTCAATAATTAATCAAATCCCCACTTAGCTGATTTCCCAGCTGGATTGATGAAGAGAAAGATCACTGATTAATGATCATATTAGCAGTAAAGAAGCTATTTAAAAAGTCAAATCATTTTGAGTGAGGCATCTGAGGGGAACGGTCAGAGCTGCTGTGCATACAGATAGGGCATCCTTGGATCCAGGCCTTTCATGTTCTCCCCAGGCTTCAATCATTGATCTTTTGGGTCCAAAGATGATGAATATTTGCTCAGTGAAAATTTGTTTAAGGGAAAGTATGTTGACAAAATGAAGCAAGGTTCTCCAGTGCATGTTTGTTCCATGGTATCAAAGCCTTTGACTGTTGACAGTTGGCTGTGTTTTTGAAGGACAATAAGGAAAACATAATCGATTTGCTTCAAAATGGTAAACAAAATATCCTTGCATGAGTATTTTTGTCTGCAGCTTTAAGTCTGACTTCTATTTGGTACATGGAAAACTGTAAGCAATATCTTAAAAGTGTTTTGACCTGCTATCTTCAAATGTATCGACTGGAAGTATTGCCTCTGTTGTTTATGTAGTGTGATTTATTATTTTTGTCTTTTCCATTGATTTAGTTCAGTTCAGCAAACATATGATAAACATTGTAATCAAGAGTTTAATTACGCTGGGCAGTGGTGGCTCACGCCTTTAATCCCAGCACTTGGGAGGCGGAGGCAGGCGGATTTCTGAGTTCGAGGCCAGCCTGGTCTACAGCATGAGTTCCAGGACAGCCAGGACTACACAGAGAAACCCTGTCTCGAAAAACAAAACAAAACAAAACAAAAAGTTTAATTACAAGTCTGAAAAAAATTCTCTTAGTTACAATCAGCTCTCAGTTCTAAGTAGGACCAATAGCATCCCATACACACAAGGCTGAGCAAACTTTAGGAAAGAGGGGGCAGAAAGAATGTGAGAGTCAAAGGATGGAGAGGTGTATTGAGTGAAACGTGGACTTCTGCACATGCCATGGGTATTGCACACGTTAACTCACAGCAGCTGTGGTTGCCCGCAATCTGACTGAGGCAGTCCACATTCCAGCATGGGCTGGAAGAGGGGCTCACAGGGCTCCATCACCACCAGAGTAGCTATTGGCAGTTGATGGCAGCTGGGGAAAGAAGAGTAAGTTTTACTTGGAGGTGTGGTTACTATCAGGTTGCCCAAGCTCTCATAGATGGCCCCACAGCCCCTCACATACAAGCAGCACTAACTGGACTCAGTGGGTGAAGAAGACGGAGGTGTAAAGGTGAAGTTGAGAGGACATTTGTAGGGGAGGGTTTGGGGAAAGGATGGGAAAGGTGGGATGTGACCAAAGTGCATTGATGAGTGTACATCAAACCAAATTAAACTTACAAAAAGAATAAATAGAAATACTGCACACCAAATATTTGACTCTCCTCTGAAGTAGATTTTTTTAATCAAGTGGAGTTTATTGAGACTCAATATGTTGTCTTCATGCTTGGCAAGTGGCACTTTAGTAATCCTGACTCTCAAAAGTCTGAGACAGGAAGGTTGAAAGTTCAAAGTCAACCTGGTCTACAGGGTAAGTTCCAAGACACCTTGTGGTCCATAGTGAGACCCTGACTCAAAGTAAAAAAATAAGAAAAGGGGGGAAGGAGGGGAAGGGAAAGGAATGAGAGGGAAAGGAAGAGAAGGGGAGGGGAGGGAATAGAGAAGAAGAGAGAAGAGAAAAAAGCAGGAAGAGGAGGAAGGGAAGGAGGGAAAAATGGAGGAGGGGAGGATGAGAAACAAAGGTCCTAGAAGATGACTCACATTCCAAGTTCACTCTCGCTTATAACCAGATACCTGCTTTTCAGTTTACAGTGTGAACGGAGGCTGTTTTACTCCTGTTGGCACTTGTGCATGCCTCCTTGGCATCAAATTCTACACATGTGGAATCTTAGAATCTTAGATAACATGGACTGGAACAGGGAACTGGCTGCCTTTACCAACTCCTCAAAACCTTACAACCAAACTTCTTCTGTACCTAAAGGTTACTCCCTTCAAAAAGGAGTTACTTCATATTCCATACCTGTGGTTCTCCTTCCTGGTCCAAAATACGTCTTCCCAAAGTTGATACCTTCCATCTTGGAATTCTATTTTATACTCTTCTTTCCTAAACCAGGTTTTCACCTTATGAATCTTTTCTTACTTTAGATCAGTGGTTATCATTTTTCTTAATGCTGCGGCCCTTAAGTACAGTTCCTCATGTTGTAATGACTCCCAACCATGAAATTATTTAATTGCTACTTCTACAACTGTAATTTTGCTACTATTATGGATCATAATGTAAGCATCTGGTATGTAGGATATCTGATATTTGACCTCTGTTAAAGGGTCATTCGATCCCTCGCCAAAGGGACTGTGACCCACTAATTGAGAACCATTGCTTTAGATAGTTAGTCCTGATCCTCACACTTGACTGTCTTCCAGATAAATCTTGGCAGTAACTATGCCTTCGCATATATAACCCAGACGCCAGAAATCCTTTGTAACGCACAGTTCAGCATTCTAGCCCTGTTTTACTCCTGTTGGCACTTGTGCATGCAAATCACTTTGCTTTGGAGGGGATCCAGACCTTGGCTCAATTGAAGCATTAATTTTGGGGATCTTCCCAAGAAAGGAACCAGTTTCCTTGTCATGACTTGGCACTCAGGGCAAGCAGTGATGGAGATCTGTTCCTTGTTTTTGAGAGAGATTAGAGTTCAGTGTTGATTTTTTTCAAGATTTATTTATTTATTTATTTTATGTATATAAGTATACTATAGCTGTCTTCAGACACACCAGAAGAAGGCATCAGTTCCCATTACAGATGGTTGTGAGCCACCATGTGGTTGCTGGGACTTGAACTCAGGACCTTTGGAAGAGCAGTCAGTGCTCTTAACCATTGGGCCATCTCTCCAGCCCTCAGTGTTGATCTTAAAGACCCCAGAGTTAGAGACCTTGGTTTTCTATTTCTCTTCTAGTGCTTAGCAGCTATGAAATTTTCAATAGGGAAACCAGCTTTGCCCCTCAGTTTCCCCATTTGCACAAAAGACATTATCACAATGCAAACCCTACAGGTCAGCTCTGTGTAGTAGGTTAATTATATACTCACCATTCATAAATACTTAGTACCTATCACATGATTGTGTTTCTTTCCATCAATACCTTTTCTAGATTCTAAACAGCCCTCTGTGTTATCATGGATGACAACATTGTGACCTCAGATGTTTCAACACGCAAGTGAGTGATTATAGTTTCCGAATAACGCCCTCTTGATACACAATGCAGGGCAGATGAGATTAGATAGGACAAGCTTGTTTTACTTTAGCCCCATGCAGACACCACTCAGCGTGATGAGGCACCACAGAAATAATTTCATAAGTATCATTCTGTGTTCCTTTATAGTCGGGTAAATCATGCCGTGAAAGGAGGCATTAAAGAGACTCAAAAAAAAAAAAGTTACATGCACAGCTCCTAGAAACTGGAAACATGCCTTGCCATGTTATCACCAAAAGATCTACATTCAAACTCACATCCTCTGGGTTTTTAACAGCTGAGTCCTGTTTCAAGCCTTGTCATTGTATTTAAAGACTTGGAAAGTGGCTTCTTGGTGCTTGCCTGGAATGAAGAATACTGGAGGAGTCTTGCTCTCTGGCAAGGTTTTACAGGACCTGGATCCATGCTTTCCTTTAGAATGCTTGCTCCACCCTCTTCTGATGGATCTGTGAAATGCAACCTCAGGCCCTTTGGCTCCACTTTCTTCCTTGCTAGCAAAGTAGCTCCTGACATTTGGCCACACTCATAGACAACTACCAGGGGACTTATAAAACTTCTACTATTGCTTCTAAGACATTATGCATTTAAACAACTTAATTTTCTTTGAAACTAATAGTTTTCATCAGTATCTTCAAGCATTCTGTGAGAAAGCGGGTCCCTTAGCTTCTTTGGCTACTCTTAAGTTTCTCTTTGAGCCTCACCTCTGGTCTCTGGGTTTCCTCATATTCAACCGCACCCCAACCCTGCCTCTGTGATCTTGAAGGCTGGAAGATCCTGGAATTTGATTCTGATCTCACACAGCAGCTGCCATACCATGTGCCATACCAGGGATTCTAACCCATCTTTTCCCTGAAAGCTTGCCAGTCTGTCTTTCTGTCTTCTCCATTTATGTGGGTGTTCCTTGTGAAGGTGAGTGCACATATATGGAGGTGTGGATTTGTGTAAAAGTTCTTATTCGCATGTGTGTACATGCATGTGGGAGGCAGTGTTGTCCCTCAAGTGTTGTTCCCAATAAGCTGTCCATCATCTTCCATTATTTACCTGTTTGTTTGTTTATAGACAGGGTCTCTTACTATCATAGAACCTGTCAGGTAGCTAAGCCAGCCGGCCACTGAACTCCAGTAATCCGTTGTCTCTGCTTTCCTAGTGGTTGGGTAATAAGCACACTCCACCATGTTTAGCTTTTCCTTTTTGTGTGTGCATTCTGGGGATTGGAACTCAGGTTCTTGTGCTTACCTTCTCTGACTGAGCCTTCTCCCCCGTCCCCGCCTTACCCATTTCTGGCTGACAATCCTGTTCTCTTGTTCTGGGTTTAAAATTTGGAGTTAATACTGAGAACTTTGTTCTCATGCTACACATTGAGCCTCTGCTAGAGTAACTCAGATTTACACCATTTCCCCCACCTTATCACTACTGTCTAGACTTTTTGTTACGTGCATTAAGTATACATTAAAAACAACCTATCAGCTCCAAGGCGTTTTTAACATGGGATCCAAATATCCTCTAGAAGGCCCCCACAGATGACTGCGAATGGACTTATAAAATGTCTACTATTATTTCTAACACATTATGCATTTATACAATACAATTTTCTTTTAAACTGTTTTCATCAGTATCTTCAAGTATTCTGTGTATCTGGTTCTTTGGATACTTGGTTTGTCTTTCTTCTACCCTTCACCCTTTTTCTACTCTTTCAACTCCCTAACACTAGATAAGAAAGAAGAAAAGATATAGAGGAAAAGAAAGAAATTCCTGACTAAAGTCAGGGGTCGGAAAGGGAGCAACATTACCATTCGACAACATCCTGCTGATTAGAGGCATGAGTTCCTTGGGGCAAGTTTGATCTTTGCCGTCATGCTATCTAATTTCTTCTTGATGTTATTTCTTCTTTGCACATGACTGTAGACATACTTATTCTGCTACATTGTATTCACAGTAGTAGAAGAGGAGGTGGAGCTGGGAGAAAAAGAGAGGAAGGGGAGGAGAGAAAAAGAGGAAGGGGGAGAGAAAAAAGGAAAGGGAGGAGACAACTGGAGAGGAGGAGTGAGAGACAACTGGAGGAGAGAGAGAGGTGAAGGACAATGGAGGAGAAGGACATGGCCTAGAAAAACCACAAGTTATAGGGGGTCTCATAGGTAGGGAATAAAATGGGGTAGTGGTAAATCTGCCCAATCTAGGCAAGTAGTTTGTATTCAGAATTATTGAGTTGTGTTTTGTTTGATCGGTCCTATTTGAGTCTGAGATTTACCCCAACACATGACTACTTAACAAACCATGACCAACAACAACCAACCAACAATTCACCACACCTCTCAGGGTCCAAGCATTTATATCCCCTCTGAAAACTCCCCAGAATTCCAAATATCACACACTCACAGAAACAATCTGCAGCTGGCAAAATCATGCCCCTGATAGAGCACAAGGCAAATCATAGTCAGCTGCTGTGGACAATCTGAAGCAGCCCCATATTCCATACCTGAGATTAAACAAAAGCAAAAGCACATTCTTACAATATTTCTGTGTTTTTAAGAAAACTGAGTGTCTAAAATTCTCACTACATCCCCCCCCCTTCTGTTCAAGCCATCAACAGTGCTGAGTGTAGAAGGAAACTATAAACAGAGACATTTTCAATGAAATAAGCACTGTTTGGATCATTGGCCAGGGTTTTTAGGAGACCTCTCTTGCTCTGTCTACTGGTGTGGCTTTGGCTCTGCAATGGGGAAATAGTAGCAGCCAAGCAACCCTATCACTTGCTTTTTTTTTTTTTTTAAGTAATATACATTATTTTATTACAAATTTCTATCACTTGCTTTAAATCGAATCTCTTTTTTATTTATTTACTTTTTATTGGTTATTTATTTCATTTCAAATAACATTTCAAATGTTATTCCCTTTCCAGGTTTCCCCTCCACAAACCCTCATCCCATCCCCCCTCCCCTGCTTCCCCACTCACCCACTTCTGCCTCATCTCCTAGCATTTCCCTACACTGGGGCATCGAGCCTTCACAGAACCAAGGGCCTCCCCTCCCATTGATGCCAGATAAGACCATCCTCTGCTACATATGCAACTGGAGCCATGGGTGCCTCCATGTGTATTCTTTGGTTGGTGGTTTAGTCCCTGGGATCTCGGGGTGGGGGTGGGGGCATCTGGTTGGTTGATAATATTGTTCTTCCTATGGGATTGCAAACCCCTTCAGTTCCTTCAGTCCTTCCCCTAACTTCTCTTCATTGGGGTCCCTGTGCTCAGTCTGATGGTTGGGTGCAAGCATCCACATATAGATTGGTCAGGATCTGGCAGAGCCTCTCAGGGGACAACCATACCAGGTTCCTGTCAGCAAGCACTTATTGGCATCAACAATAGTGTCTGGGTTTGGTGACTGTATATGAGATGGATCCCCAGGTGGGGCAGTTTCTGAATGACCTTTCCTTCAGTCTCTGCTCCACTCTTTGTCCCTGTATTTCCTTTAGACAGGAGCAATTCTGGGTTAAACTTATTGAGATGAGTGGGTGGTTCCTCCCTCAACCCGGGGCTGTGCCTAACCTCTGGATATGGTCTCTACAGGTTCTCTCTCCCCTTTATTGGGTGAGTATTTCAGCTAATGTCATCCCTGTTGGGTTGAATTTCTCTTTTTATATAAGCCATAATTTTAATTTCCCCTTTGAAATCTTCATCTATAACTCCTGGATACACAATGAATCCTTGGGAAGTCAATCCACTCCTTCCCAATATTATCTCTACTGTCCCTGTGGGCAAAGGACTATAAACTCCAGTTAATTTATAACACTGAACTTTTGGGGACAGAGTTAGATGCTTATCAGTGGTTACGTCTAGAGCAGCACTGCCTGCAGTAGCATGAATTAGATCTCCAATACTTCATTGAGGGTTTTCTGCTGCTTGTTATTTCCTGGCTGAGAAGAGGCAAAAAGCTTTTTTTTTTTTTTTTTTTTTTTGCTTTGGGGCTTCAAGCCAGGCCTCCAAGGCTGTTTCCTGATGGTAAGAAATTTTCTCTGTTATCTCTCTTGAACTGAAATTCATTGGTCCAATGGCAACCCTTGTCACATCACCTGCACACTCCTGGGAGCCTAGGTCTTCTTTCTGGTTTATAGTTAGAAAAAGATGCTTTGTTCACAATTTTGTGGCAAATGACCATATTTTCCACAATTATAGCACCGAGTGTTTTGAGATCTAAGACCTTTAGTAGCTTGGTTACAGTCTTTCTGCAATTACCTATTTCCCAAAATTGAAGCAAAGGAATTTTTTATATTGGAGACCTCTTGCTATATCTTGACCTATGATATCTGCAGTACAAGTTAGAACCAATACTGTCCATATTTCATATCTACTCATACATGGGTATTGCCTGTGCCTTTAATGGTCTAGTATCTTTTTTATATTTGATATTCAAATTTTCATATGCCTTTGTCTCTAGCAACATCCATCTTATGTCAGGGTCTGATGTGGCTTTGTTTACTGCTGAGACTAATCTTTGTTTTTAAAAAAAAAAAATCAGTGAAGGCTTCTCCAGAGCCTTGTATAATCTTTGTAAACAAGGTGGATTTTTTTTTCAACTTTGTCCCAAGCTGCTAAGTGGTGTTATCACATTGAATCTGCTCTTGTATATCAGAGTACTGCCTTTTACCCAGCAACTGACCTTTTCCTATATTCATCCCCTTTGCTCTATTTCACTGTTCTATGTCCATGGCTTCTTCTCTCCATCATGTTAACCATTGCAACTGTGGACTGTTATTAATCCCTTCCAGTCAAAATTCTATTTTGAGTAGCCCACTTATTTAGAGTTTGTTTCACATAAGGCAAGTGCATCCTATATGAGATTATGGCCTCTTTAAAATGCCTTAGATCTATTATTTCTATAGAACACCATCTTATCTTGTCATAATTTTGTTCCACACCTTTAGCAGGCATAAGCTGTACAACTACTGGGAAAGTTGGTGGTAGTGATCTCATTACCCTGGGCTACCCCTTCTCCCACCCTGGGCTACCCCTCCTCCCACTCTGGCATCATGGTTGGTTTGAAACTAATCTGTTTCATCAGATTGTCCTGCTTTATCTCTGACCTGAGGCTCTCCAGCAAAATTTCTTATTCTTCCTTCCTTCGAGAAACTCCTGTTCTTTTGCTCTGTTACAGGACTGAGCCTTTTTGTTCTCCCTTTTCCAGCGCTCCTCACCTCCCCAGACCTTCCTCCTCTACCCGAAATATTCCCAGTCTTACAACCAATTCTGCAACCATTTTTTGAAACAGAATATAGGAAGAAGAACAAGGAAAAAACCCAGAAAATCCCCTCTGGCAACAAAGTGAGTGACATCCCAGCAGTTGCAACAGAGATAAATTTTTGCTGGCCTCTTGAAGAAAAAGAAAAAAATCCATTCCTTCATCCCCTGGCATTTTTTTTTAATATGGCATTTGAAATCAAATTTCCCATTCTGCCTAGCCCCACATCTAGGCACCAGTTGTTACTAGTCTTTTTGGCTATTTGGTGGGTTCCTTTTTCTTCCACCCTTCTCTCTTCTTCTACCCTTTCAACCCCATAACACTTGATAAGAGAGAAAAAAAAGAGAGAGGAAAGGAAAGAGATCCCTGAATAAAGCCAAGGGTCATAAATGGAGCAACATTATCATTAGACTAGTTCCTGTTGATTAAGGGCATTGAGTTCTTTAGGGGAAAGTTTGACCTTGGCCATCAGGATATCTAATTCCTTGTAGTTTCGTCTTTGCATCTGACTATTAACAAACTGCGACCAATAACAACCAACCACCCACCACACCTCTCAGGGCCCTAGCATTTATATACCCTCTGAAAACTCCCCAGAATTCCAAATGTCACACACTTGCAGAAATTATCTGCAGCTGGCAAAATCACGCCTCTGCTAGAGTGCAAGGAAAATCATAGTCAGCTGCTGTGGACAGACACTCTGAAGCAGCCCCATATTCCACACCTGGTATTAAAGCCAAAGCACATTCTTATGATATTTCTGTGTTATTTTTAAGGAAACCAAAATTGTCACTACAGTTCTGAAACCATGGTCTTTAGAAGGCCGCATACCCTTGAGTTATCCAAGCTCCTTACCTTTTTCAACCTCTAGAGGGCAGCTACATTCATTGGCTTATGTCCTGTCTCCTGCAGGACTTGAACCTTATGTTGTCATATATCCCATGACGAGTACTATATCTATCCTGGGAACCCTTGAGATCTCTCTGGCCCCTCTCAGGTAATCCAGGACACTTTCCCCAGCTTCCTTTACTTAACTATATTTGCAACTCCCCATTATTATTATTAGTTTATTATTTTATAAAATACCATTTATGGACTCTATAAATTAGAAGCTGAGATATTTGAGGAGCCATTGTTCAATTTACCATGGCAATTCATGAATTCGTGCCTCAAATTTGTGAAGAGCCTCTGTCTTTAACAGTCTTCTCCAACAATCCAGGCAATTATTTCTTAGTCAGCACTCTTGCCTAGCCAATCTCCTGGTAAATTTATGAGGACTTCCTCTTGCTTATCAGTTGCGTATCAGTTCAGTGCATTATCTGCATCCAGCCTTGAAGGCTTTGGGCCAACAAAAAATTCAGTTTATCTCTCTCATCTCATTTCTAGTCTCTCCCAGTTTGGGCACGCTAAGTCACTACTAATACACTGCACCTTCTAACTCTACATCCTTCACACTGCTGCCGGGTCAAGAATATCCTCTTATTTCACCTCACGCCTCCCTATTGCTGGAGTCCCCTCCCTAGTATGAAGTAATGGGATACTCTTGTACACCATGTGAAGATTGTATTTGTATTACTCAAAGGTTGATTTCTGTATGCTCGCAGAGAGTTGAGTACAGGTCTGACCTTGGTATTGTTATTTTTATGAAGCATCACTTGTCTCTGTGTTTCGTAAATATTCTTCTTCATCATCTTCAAATTGATTCAACAAAGAGCTGATAACCTATAGCAGGGAAGGAGAGGAAAAGTGGGACACCCAGGCATAGATAGGAATTCTGGGAAAGAATTAGGTGTGGGAGATTCACCAGCCAAACAGAGGAAGGAACAGGTGCCAGGGCTGAAGGAGAGGTAACAGCCCACATGGCAAACTTAGATTAGAGTAAGTGGGTTATTAAGTTATACAAGCCAGTCTGGAACAAACATAAGCTATAAGGCCTAGGCTTCATAAATAAATAGAAATCTCTATGTCCTTATTTGGAAGCTGGCAGATCAAGACAGTCCAGTAATATTGAATCCCCATCATTTATCATCTACAGGATTTTCCTTAAAGAAGACTTTAGTCACTTTGATTCAGAGTATGTCATGTATTATTTCTATTCCTCCTTTGGTAGAAGAGGAGTAAACATTCCGAGAACAAAGTTTCTTATAAACAGCTCCCAGTGTTTGACAGAGCTCCCAAATGGATCATTCTCTCTTATGTCTTTACCCAGAAACCAATTCTGGACCTTTTAAAGGTACTGTGGCCTTCATGCCTGTACTTTGTCTGCCATCCAACAGCAGCTGTTATGGAATGTGTTCTATTGTGTCACAGAAGAAAAATGTATGGAGGAGAATAATTCTTTTACTTGATAAAAAATATTTTTATTTCAATCACTTCAAGGCAACAAAGATATTTTCATTTATAGAAAAGACTAAAAAGAGGAGCAATATAGAAAATCTTAATATTTGTCAGTGTTGAGTCTTGTGGGTTGATCGAAGAAAGAGGGTCAATCAAGGATTGCTAACAGCAGGGAGATCCAGCCTCTGCAGTCTGAATCTCAAACTGCCATGCAAAAAGCATATTTACTAATTGTTACACAAAAGTTGGATGGGGGGGGGGGTTTAAAACAAGTTCCTCATACCAAAGCCCCTAATCTAATCTATGTGTTTTGTGAAGAAAAAACACACCCGTAGCTTTAGTCCTTATTGCCCACTATTTGCAATACTCAGTAATGCAAGACATTCCAGGTTGTGCCTGGAACATCTTGTGACCAAAGTCATGATGCAAAGGCGGTAAGGCTCCTTTAGAAAAACAGCTCTATAGATAACAGAAAACAATCACAATTTTCTACAATGATTTCTTCAAAATCAAAATCCTTGTAGAAAACAACTACTCATGCCGATGTCTACACTAAATACAATGGGAAAACAAACACTTCATTCTAATGTTTACTCTGGATGCAATCATTCTACTAGAATTCCTACTACAAATATCAATTTCTTTTTTATGCGTATGGATATTTGCCTGCATGTGTGTATGTGTATCACATATATGCACTGCTTGCAGAGGCAAGAGAGGACCCCAAGTCCCCTGGAACTAGAGCCTCTGGTGGGTGCTGAGTATCGAACCTGGGCTCTCTGGAAGAGCAGCCAGTGCTCTTAACCACTGAGCGATCTCTCCAAACCTAATGTAGGAATATTCAAAGAGGGGAAAGTGGTAATTCGCAGAGAAGAGGGTGCTGTTGTTTGTTTATGTTGAGTTGGAAATCTTCTTTCCCTGTATTGGGAATGGCTTTGGTCAAAGTGCTCAGGCAAGTCCTCGCAAGTTCCTCTTCAGAATCTCCAGTGGAGCTTGTGATTGACAGGAAGCCCTTCCACGGTCTTCTCCTCCACTTAATTCTCCTTTTGGTATTAGCTGCATTTATCTTTCCTCTAGAAATAATATTTCGTGTATGATTTTTTCCGTACCCCCTTTCTTACCCACCTCTCTGTGACAGGGAGGACTGACTTTGCAGAGTTGTTGCTACTTCCTGTACTCTTGACACTTCTTATTCTAATTCTTGAGTTGGATGGGCATGATGGTAGATATCTGTCCTTAATCTCAACATTTGAGAGCAGAGACAGACAGATCTCTGAATTCTAGGTCAGCCAAGGCAACACAGAGAGCCACCAGTATCACTTATATCCTCTACTTTTTACTTCTGTGATACTGTGGTCACATCTTTACACATATGTCCTAAGGATGCTTTAACCTCCTGCGACCCAGACTAAGTTCATCTTCTTAGAAGTTATCTTCCCCAAGTGCCCCCATATCCATGAGTGCTGTCACTAGGGGCTTCAACAAAAACACTGTTAATATTATTCATCTCTCCAGCAAACACAGTGTATAATTACACAATTCTTTCTCTTTTAAAAATATAGTCATAGGACTCCTGGCTTTTTTAAACATTATTTTTGCTTAAGAGGCATACATTTTCTTATCCTTTTAAATTTTTCAATACAAAATTTATTTTTATTATTTTTAATAGTGCCTGTGGAGTGTGGTGTATGTCTCCTTTATTTGTCTAAAATTTGTCCTGTTCTCTCTAGCTTCATTGTGAAGGGTTAAACCCAGGATTCCTCCCTTTCCTACTTGGACAATTGAGTCTTCTGATGGGTCTAGCCTTCTTCTAGCCTTGTCCTACTCCAACCCCATTCTCCACACTGTCTCAAGATTTGATGTCCAGAATTATCCTGTATCCAATGCCTCTTTCTACCAGTTTCCCCTCACAGATCCCCACTACTGGTTGAATTGGTTCATGTCTCCATTACAGAATCAAGGCAATACAGTAAACTGAGCCTAGTGTGGACAGTTGGGCCAGGCTTGCATATAACTACACACACACACACACACACACACACACACACACATACATACACACTACTCCATGGGTATTATTAAAAATAATAAAAATAAATCTTTGTATTGAAAATTTTAAGTGTGAGGAAATGTAGGTCTCTTAAACAAAAGTAATATTTAAAAAAAAACAAGAGTCCTGTGAATATATTTTACTAATTTAAAAAGAACAAGAATTGTTCTTTTTGTCAGAGTAAACACTGGCTGACTTGGGGAGTCTTAGGAGATAAATTAATAGTTAAAGTACTTGTCATGAAGTTTGAAGATCAGGGTGTGAATCATATTCCCCAGAATCTATGTAAATGTCAAGTGGGTATGTAAGCCCACTTGACACCCACCTCTGTATCAACCTCAGAAGGCAAAGAAGGAGGTTCATACCATATTTTCATATTAGTAAGCTCTGAATTTGATTAAAATACCCCTACTTCATTGCATAAGATGGAAGAGTGAACGAGGATGCTTGCCAACATCATATCTGGGCCTCCACATACATATGCACCCATGTATGTACCTGCTTATCCACACACACATGTAAACATATATAACACATGCACAGCACACACATGTAAAAATAGAAAAAAAATGTGGATATATTTTTTAAAAAATAATTTTGAATAATTCCTAATTCATGATTTCAAAGAGAGTCAAGAACAAAAGAAAAAATATGAGTTCAAGAAAAAAAAACAGACAATAAGGAATTCTGGGTAAATATAGTAGCTTGAGAAACTATGTCATTAAATCCCCCAATACTTTAAGATGTGAATAAAAATTAGATGGACGAATAAAATATTCAATAGTAACAAGTCAGGGAAGAAAGCATAACCTTATGCTTTAACTTAAAAAAACATTTTTAAAAAAACGTTTTCATGGTAAGGAAGAAAATATGCAAAAATTTGAGTCTAGGGCATTTCAGAATGGCACCCAGCCCTGCCCTGCTTCTCAGCAGCTCACTTCATAGAGCAGGGAACCCTGCCTAAAATTTTTTCATCACTACTATTCGGTGTAAGAGACAGAGCAGCAGCTGTGTGCGTACAGTTCTTGCTGCTTTCACACACTTTGTGGTTTGAAAACAGCATAATTGTTTTTTCTTACAGTTCTGGGTGAAATGGTCCAAAAATGTATCTTCTCAATCTAAAATCAAGGTTTCTACAGAGCCTTACTCCCTCTGGTGACCCAAGGAACGCTGAATTCTTTTGCCTCTTCAGCTGCTGGAAGCCACTTGCCTTCTCTTGACTCTTGGTCTCTCCTTCCCTCCATCTTCAAAGCATATGGCTCCAAGATTATCCCTCCCCCGCGGCCCTCCGCCTCTGATTCCTCCCTCATGAGGATCTTCTAAGATTCCTGCTGGGTGCTTCAGGCACCTTCTCCACCTCAGAATCTTTACCTTAATAACACCAACAAAGCCCCCTTTGCCATGCAATACTTACAAATTAGGAGATTGGATAGGGGTATCTCCAGGAACTATTATTCTGTCTACAACTAAATGTAATGATATTTCTGGGGAGAGAGCAAGCTAGTCTCTGCAAAGCTGTATTCGGCCTCAGCCAAGCTCTCTTTCGCCCCCATGTGGACTGTCTTGCAAAACATAAAGTGGGTTAAGTGCCATTTCTTGCACTGAGGTAGCAAGGGTGAAGAAATATCAAAAAAGAAAAGAAGTCTGCAGCAGCTCTGAGATCACTTTTACACCCCAGAGGTCAAGGATCTAAGGCTAAATCTTTTCAGAAGAATGTGCAGTCAGTCAGAGACGCTGGTTCGTGACTGCTTCAAGCAGAACTTAGTAAATGGGGCGTGGATGTGATCAACATGCCCGTGTGTGTAATTGTTAACAAATAAAAGAAAAAAATTAAAAGCTAGGTTAATAAGTTTAATAAGACAAGCATTCAGAGAAGAAATGACTTTTGAAAATGGTAGGGGTTCAAATGAGATGTTCAAGAATTAAAGAACAGAGGCTGGAGAAATAGCTCAGTGGTTAAAAGTGCTTATTGCTCTGACAGAAGACCAGAGTTCAGTATCCAATACACACACACAGTAGCTCACAGCCGCCTGTAACTCCATTTTCAGGCAATCTGATGCTCTCTTCTGGCCTCTGAGGGCTCTTGCACATACGTGGTACACACAAATTCACACAGGCACACAAACATGTGTATCAAATAATAAATTAATTTAAAAATTCACAAATGGAGAGCAGAACAATGTCATTGCAGTCTTTACAAGTAAATTAGAAATGAAAAGAACCAAACAGAACTCTAACTGGTTGCATGGATAAAAGTCATAGTGAGTTTGTGCACACACAAACATACACACACACAGAAACACACACATACAAATACACAAACACACACATATGGTATGAAAGCAATTAGAGTTTGTGCACATACAAACATACACACAAACACACACACATACACATATGGCATGAAAGCAATTAGTAGGAAATCAAAAGGACAATTCAAAATAAGTCTGATTGCTCTCTGGATGGTAGAAAGCCCAAGAAATGAAACCAAAAGAAAAATTCAGAGGTAGAATTTTTAAAAATTCCATAAGTGGAAAACTGAACCTTCACATTGAAATGATAAATGAAACACCAATAAAATAAGACCAGAGGACAGTTCTAGTTAGTTGAAGAATTACTCAAGTACACCAAAAGAAATCTGTTGAGATTTGCATCTATAATAAAAGTGTATAATTAGTTATGTGTATATGTCATTACTTTGTGTCATAAATGATGTAAAAATGCTTATATAATTGCTTATGCAATTAATATAAATGATTATTACATTTTATATGTATGTATGTATGTATGTATGTTTGCATGTATGTATGTATGTATGTATGTATGTATGTATTTGAGACAAGGTTTCAGAATGTAGGACTGGCTGTTCTGGCACTCAATACGCAGACCTGGCTGGCCACAAACTCACTGAGATCCATCTGCCTCTGGCTCCTGATTGCCAGATTAAAATCCTACACCACTGTGCATGGCTGCACACACAACTTTTAAAATTACTTTTTCTGAGGCGAGTTCTTGGTAAGTATCGCCCTCAAATTTACGATCCTCCTGCCTTCACCACCTGAGTACTATAACTACAAGTATGACCCTTCACACTTGGCTATTTCATAATATTTATCTTATTAAGTTATGCATGTATATCTGAACAGATATAGCATATATAAATGACTACAGATATATAAAAATGCATTGTTTAACTTTATATGTATAAAGTATTTAGATTACACCATTTTGGTAAATCATCATGTGCTGTTTGAACTCACTGAGAAGCTGGCTCTGGAAGTAGGGTTGGTCTTTCTCTCCATATTTTTAGCATCTTTGTCTCAAGTGTCCTTCAAGGACCCTTGTCTAGAGGTGGGCTGGCTCCCCCTAACTCAGTAATAGAGAGGGAAAAAATAGCAAAACAGCCCAAACGTAAACATCCTGTCCTTGAAAGCCAGTCCCTAGAAGGTAAACCATTTCCAATACAGGGAACTATTGTTTACCCCATGACATTAAGGGGGCTATAATTAAAAGAAAAATAAGTTGGACATTCAGCCATGGGAAGCTCATCTGTGGGGAGTGGAAAGGGCCCTGTCTATCAGGAACATCAACCCATTGCCCCCAGTTCCCCAGTCAGTTTCTACTGGATATTTCTAAGCCCTTGCTTGATTTTGCTAATGTTATCTGTTCTTTTTCTTGGAAGTCACACTGCAGGACTGGACTGTCTCTGTCAGACACCCTGGCTACCTTTGTAGGGTTTTTCAGGTAGCTTCTGCTAGTTGTTTTGAGAATCCAATTTGATGTTAATTTGCTATCATCTCTGTCTGTCTGTCTGTCTGTCTGTCTGTCTACTTCCTTGTGCTTGCTATTTATTCTTTTGCTTTTGACTTGCTATATATTAGTAAACTCACACATCTCAAACCAAAAGTATGGTCATTCTCTGGACCATACAAAGCATCTTTTTATCTTAAATGTCATGATTACTCTATGTACTTTTGAAGAGAAAGACAATCATTTGTGATTAAGGAACTTCCCTTTTCTTAGGCATTTGCTTTTTTTTCCTATGATGAATGGGTGTTGACATTTATTAAGTACTTCTGTACTTCCTGAGATGGTCATGATCTTTACTGTGATCTGCTCATGTTGTGTCTCTCATGATCTGATTTCCTAATTTTACGTGGGTCCTGCTTTCCTGGAAAAGCTCATCTTACTGACGATCCTTAGAATATTGCATGTACGATTTTTTTTTCAAAACTGTATTTTTCAAATGGTGAGGTTGACCTATAACTTTGCTCTTTTGTAGTGTGGCTTTGATATCAATATTAGGGCAAGTTTAGAACATGAATTATCTGTTTTCCAGAAAGAGTGTCTGCCTTGAATATTTGGGTGGAGCTAGTAACAGGCAGGGAGTTTTGTTTTGTTTTGACACAAATTGGAGTTTTATAACTCTGATCTTATTTCTTTAATAGTAAAGAAAATTTCTATTTCTTCTTGGGTCAGTTATATTTTCTATGTAGTTACTGCTTTGCCTTAATTCTCAAGTGTATTGCAATAAAATTGTCCAGGATATCATCTCTTCTTTAAAACCTACAGCAACTGAAGGCACAAAACTTTTAAAAACAGGTTTAATATATTTTTGTTTTATGTTTCTGGGTGTTTTGCCTGCTTGTGTGTCTGTGCAGCATCTGCAGTGCTTCAGTGAGTGCCGTGTATGAGGAGGCTGGCAGGGGACTGTCTTCTATAACTAGCGTTAAAAGTGGTTGTGAGCCTCCATGTGGGTCCTGGGAACCAAATCAGCCCCCTTTTCAAAACCCAGGTCCTCTTTAAGAGTAGCCAGTGCTCTTAACCACTGAGCCATCCCTCCAGCCCTGGGAGATAGTTTTTTTTTCATTCCTGATATCAGATTTTCTTCTCTTTTTCTTATGTTTATCAATAGTTTGCTGATTCTAATTAGTCTTTTCAGAGTCAACTTGTAGTTTTGTTAACTTTCTCAATATGTTTATTTTATATTCAAATAAGTTTCAGAATTCTCCTATTTTATTTGGGTTTAGTTTGTAAATAATTTTTAAAATTATGAAAGGCGATCTCTGGACAGTCTAGAGTCTTTCTCCCCCACACACACACACACATACAATTTAACTTTTTATTGATTCTTTGTGAATTTTACACTAAATATCCCAATCCCACTCATCTTCCCATCCCCTGGTACCTACCTTCTGCTCCACTGTAGTGACCAGAGAGGTGCAGGGCCTACTCTCCCAAGTGCTGCAGCTAATGAGGGACAAGGAACACCTCTTCTACTCTCATGACCCTGGGGATACCTCTACCACCTGCTGCAGGTGACAAAGGGTGAAGGAGGAGAGGGCATCACTCCCTTGCCCATGCCACCACAAGGAGGACAAGTTGCAGGGCCAGCTCTCCTGCCTGTGCAGATGGTGTGTGTGTGTGTCTAGTGTCTCTTGAACTCAGCACAGCTCTTTTTTTAAAATGTATATGAACACCATCACTGTTATTGTCGCTGTCTTCAGACACACCAGAAGAGGGCATCAGATCCCATTACAGATGACTGTGAGCAGCCATGTGGTTGCTGGGAATTGAACTCAGGACCTCTGGAAAAGCAGTCAGTGCTCTTAACCACTGAGCCATCTCTCCAGCCCCCTTGAACTCTTTATCATCATTATTATTTGAACTATTTATTTACTTGATTGTTTGTTTGTGTTTTGGGGATGGTGTGAGTGCCACAGTGCAGGTGTGAAGGTCAGGGGATAACTTGCAGGAACCAGTACTTTATCATGTGGGTCCTAGGGATCAAACTTGGTCATCAGTCTTAACAGTAAGTTCTTTTACCCACTAAGCCACCTTACTGGCTCCTCTCCAACCATCGGCAGCTTTTATCAATAGTCCTCCCTCTCATGTGATGTTGCAGAAATTTTAGAACCAAGTTGTTTGGTCCCCTCACTTGCATGGCTTCATTTCTGTGCTTTTTTTTTTTTTTGAATCATCAGTTAAGGCAAATGCTCAGTGAAGAGGCAGCTCTACCTCTTGCTGAGAAGAACGGCACATAAGTTGTGGCTCCGCCACTCCCCTATGCATGATAGATTTGGGTGCACACATGCATGCTCTGGTGTGTGTACCTACATACAAAATGTTCGGCGATGCCATGTATACTTAGTAAACTCTACTTAGGTTAGGATAAACGATTATCCAAAGAGTCATGCTAATCCACACTCCCAATAATAGTGTTTTAGGGTTTCCATTGGTCTCTGTGGTTACCAGCACTTTGCAGAATCATCTTTTCTCGTTTTAATCATTCTTTGAGTACACAGTAGTGTAGTGGCATAGTTTCCCCGCAAGTTGGAAGGAGCTAAGGTGGGAGGAGTAAGGAGAGAAAAAGGAGGAGTAAGGAGAGGAAGAGGAGGAGTAAGGAGAAGAAGAGAAGGAGGACAAGGAGGAGCGAGAGAGGGAGAGAGAACCAGAGAGAGGGGAACATGGCCTCAGACGTGTGTCTGTCCCTAGCAGTCAAAAGTAGTTGATATATATAGGCTGGGTACTGGATTACACCTCTGATTGTGTGGGCATCTTGTTATTGAGCATTATCAAATATATAAAGCATTTGGATAATCTTTAAACATTAGAGTCTCATTTCTACCGGGTACTGCATGGATGGTGGGATGGTCTAGGCTCAGCCCAGCCTTGTGGAGTCTCGTGGGTGGCAGGGCGATGTCTCTGGCTGCCTGAGCGGAGCGGCAGCAGCATATTCCCAGGCCTAGGCTAGTCGGAAAGATGGCAGATGACTTAAGAACAAGCCAGATCGGGTTCGGCTGATTTTAAAATATTACCGCAACACAAGTCTCTAAGCACTTAGTTGGCATTTCCCTGACTCCAAATGAAGCTTGTTTTTATTTTATATGTTTATTCATTGACCACTTAGATATTCCCTTTTTTTATGTGTAAAATGCTTTTTTAACCTCTAATTCGAATTTGCCAAACATTTGTCTTTTGTTTGTTAATTATAATCTGGACATGGGTTCTTCTCAGTTTTGATCTCAACTGGAAATCCTTACAAAGAAGGCTTTTTGATTTTTTTTACATTCTCTCTCTCTCTCTCTATCTCTATCTCTATCTCTCTTGCCTCTCTGTCTCTGTCTCTCTCTGTCTCTCTCTCTCTCTCTCTCTCCCTCTCTCTCTCTCTCTCTCTCTCTGTGTGTGTATACACTTTTAAAAATATCTTAAATTGGGTGGTAGAGAAATGAGTTAGTTGTTAAGAGCACTGGCTGCTCTTCCAGAAGACCCAGGTTCAATTGCCAGAACCAACATGGCAGCTCACATCTGTCTATAACTCCACTTCCAGGGGATCTGGCACTCCCACAGAGACACACATGTAGGCAAAACACTAATTCACATGAAATAAAAAAATAAATAAAATAAATAAATCATTTCTTTAAAAAAAAGATCTTAAACTTGCATCCTGTATTCTCTGGTATGTGTAGTATCCGAAGTCTATGATTCTATGGTGGGATTTTCTCCTTCTGGCTCTTTCTCGTGATGGTTTATGTTCCTAAGTTGTGGGTTACAGCTGTTCATTCACAAGTGGTTATTCTCTGAGACTCGGGCTCAGGTTATGTTCCCTCAGGTGAGACTTCTGCCTGCATTTCACAGGTTACTGAGAAGAAGGATTACCATTGTAAGGGCATTTCATTTTTCTTTCACATCAACAATTTTAAAAACAATCCCAAAGTTACAGAGAAATTACAAGGACTGGTCAAAGAATATTTCTCCTCAACTATCTGAGAGTAAGTGGTCAGGCTGATACTCCCTCATATCCGCTTTCTTCTGTACAACCTGAACCCAGGACCTCTTTTTAAACACAATGCACCCATCCTTTAAGAGTTTTATAGAATAGGCTGGTTGGTTTTTTTTCCCTCAGAATATCCATATTGTGTGTTGCATGTCTTCTCCTGTTGTAATTTAGAAACGAACAAGATATATGGTACAGATCAGGGTTGAAGGTGAGCTCAGAGAGTCGAATGGTAGCTCAAAGGAATACCTTCCTTCAGAAGTAAGAGCTGTAAATGAGAGTATGGGAGGGGTAGTTGGAGAAACCATGTCCCTTGACCTGACTCTTCAGAGCCAAACTTCTTCAAAGACAACCCTACTCTACTTCCTCCTTACCCACTCACTTGGCTCTCTCCACACTTTAGAAAGTCCCCTTTTAAAGGTTACCAGAAACCTTTAAAACATCAAATCCTATAGTTACTTCTTGGTATCCACCCTCAGTCTTCTTGTAATAAGTTCATCCTATTTTTATAGATACCCATTTGTAATCAAATCACACATCATATGGTTCATCCAGGGAGCATGCACAGTTCAGAGCCCTTTGGTGTGTTCAGAGATGTGTGCTCATCACCTTGGCTGGTTGTAAAACACATCATTAATGTCCAAATAAAACCCATTTTCCCTAGCTGCTGTCCCTCAGCTGTCACATTTCCTCCTTTTAGCCTAATTTCTTTTCTGACTTTATACGCTTGGCTAATTGGGACATTTCAGATAAATGGAAGCGTGCTGACTGTTTTCTTTCTTTTAGATCCTGAAACTGGTTTTCAACCTTTCTAATGCTGAGACCCTTTAAAACAGTTCTTCATGTGGTGACGATCCCCAACCATAAAACTATTTATTTCGTTGCTACCTTAAAACCGTAATTTTGTTATTGTTACGAATTGTAATGTAACTATCTGCTATGAAGGATATCCCATATATTACCCATGTGAAAGGTCATTCAACCCTCAACCCACAGGTTGAGAACTGCTGTTTTAGGATGACTTTGAAGCTCATCTGTATTGCGGCTTGCAGTCATGGCTGAGCGACACTCCATTGCATGCACAGAACACATTGGCTTATCCATTTATCAGTCAACAGTCATGTGAGTGATTTTTGCCCTTTGGCTGTTGCTAATCATGCCATCTTAAACATCTTCCTTGTTTTGACCTAGAACCCCACATTATGTTGTTGAGAGAAAAGAAGGAGGTGAGAGTCTTTCACAGACCATTTCTTTTCATCACTCTGCCTCCTCCTCCCTCCCCACCCCCTTTGTTCTTCCTATGGCCCCAGGAATTTCTCCCTCAAAGACCCTTTGGTTTTTGTTTATTTTGTTTTTGTTTTTCGAGACAGGGTTTCTCTGTGTAGCCCTGGCTGTCCTGGAACTCACTCTGTAGACCAGGCTGGCCTCGAACTCAGAAATCCACCTGCCTCTGCCTCCCAAGTGCTGGGATCAAAGGCGTGCACCACCACCACCTGGCTCAAAGACCCTTTGGTTCCATGCCTTTTTTCTGCATTTGCCTAACTACCTATAAGACTGACTGGCAATGACACACAGAACATTTTCCTGGGGTTGTGTGTCCTCTGGCTACCTCACATAATAGGATTGTGTAAGCAAATTCCTGGGTGTGTGAAAGAGCAGAGTTGTTCTAGCCTCCCCTTCTGCTACCATTCGCTTCTTGTTCAGACAGACAAATGAGAAGGCTTTCCTCTATGGGTTTATCTTATTTCGATGAAACCTTTATAAAAGTTTCCCTAGTCTTTTTATCACCCATTAGCCTTATCTACTTTGCCTGCCCAAAATCCACTCACTTATCACTTAGGTCCAGTTCCAATGCCATCTTTCTAATTCTCAGGCAGACAGTACTTTTCTCTTTGGGCTGTGCATAGCACCACACACCATTCAGAGCACAATGTCACCTTAGTGCTCCCCAAGGCCTGGACACAGCACTTCTAACACAAGGCTATGGCTCCTTTTGTTCCTCCGTTTCTAACAGGGCTGTGCTCGCTTGTTCTTCAAGGACTGTGGAGAGCTAATAATCAAATCTCACTTATACCACAGCATTTTGTTTTGAGACAGGGTCTCACTGGGTATCCATGTCTGGCCTAGAACTTGCTGTGTAGACCAGACCCCAAATTCAGAGATCTTTTTGTCTCTGCCTTTCCAGTGATGGGATTAACCGCCCTGCATCCAGCCCATAGCACAACTTTTGTGGCCCAAGGGTACACATTTGCTTATTCCACAGTTTTGAGAATAGATGCCACATGGCCACATAGATAAAGAGTTACTTTCCTTTTATAGTTAGAAAACTGCACTTTTAGAAATCACTGTTCCTTTTAATTTTTTTATTCTTTATTGTGTGTGTGTGCATGCATGTGTGTGTGGGGGGGTTATATGTGTGTGCCACTGAACGCTGATGGGAGTCAGAGGACAATCTGCTTGTGCAGCAAGCTCTTTTGTCCACTTAACCATTTCACCCACCCACTACTGGGTTTAGCCAATAGTGCTAAGCACATGGGAGACCTTTCGTTATGAACACATGTACGTTGCACTAATTCACTTTTAGATATTTTGTAAACACATACGTAATACCATAGCAAGGATATCTACTGCAACTTCGCACTTAAGAAATGTGGTGTTGATAGGTAAATGTAGCTCTTAGCCTTCATCAGGGAATTGCCTCTTTGCAGAAGACATAGACCATTAAAGGAAGCCAAAGCTGGCCAAAATGCAGAGAACAACTGATTGTAGGTGCCCAGACCCAAAAGATACATCTACAAGACAACTCCTAGACCTACGGCTCAGGGAATATTTTGGAAGAGGGGGTGTAAGTGTCAGGGGCCAGGAAGTCTGCTCTGATATTGATTGATCATGTCTCCTAGAGATTTCTACTAAGGACAGCTGAAAGAGGGAGAACTAGTTGTCCCTGGGGATGAACCTCCTCATTGGTGATCCAATGCCAAGTGGTCAGCCTTGAAGTCATATATGTAAAAGCAACTCTGAATGGACTCAGCAAGTTGTAGTTATATGTGTTTATACATATATTTAACAACAGCAGAGGGAAGAGGCCATGATTTAGGGGGAGATAGGGAGTCACATGGAAGGGGTAATAGGAGGAAAGGGAAGGGGAATTACGTAATTATATTTTAATTTTAAAAATAAAAATGGATTTCAAAAAGAAACGTGGTGTTTTAATAATACAAGTATCTTCGTAAATGTAAGGACTATAAATTGAATTTTGTCCCTCAGTACAGTTCGATGCAGCTGTTCTGAAATATTTCTGTGCATAGATGTGTGTATTTGTTTGTATGTGTGTACATGTGTGTGAAGGCTAGAGGTTAACATGAACCTAGAGCTTACCTAGTGGGCTAGTCTGGCTATTTAGGAAGCTCCAGGGATTGTCATCTCTGCCTTCCCAGCACATTATAGTTGCAGGCCACCACACCCTGTCTTTTACCAAATTATCTCCTCAGTCCCTGAAACATTCCCACAGATTCATTACAGACATCTGTCGTGGTGTGACGAGGAATGGCACCCCCCATAGACTCCTATGTTTGAATGTTTGGCCATGGAGAGCAGCACTGTTAGGAGTTGTAGCCTTGTTGGAATAGGCATGACCTTGGAGGAAGTATGTCACTGTGGGAGTGAGCCTTGAGGTCTTCTATGCTCAAGCTATACCTAGTGTGACACACAGTCCCCCTATGCTACCTGTGGATCAAGATGTAGAACCCTCAGCTTCTTCTCTAGTACCATGTCTGCCTGCATGCTGCCATGTTTTCCCTCATGGTGATAATGGACTAAACCCCTGGATTGTAAGCCAGCCCCAATTAAATGTTTTTCTTTATAAGAGTTGTATGGCCATGTTGTCTCTTCACAGCAATTAAATCCTAACTAATACAACATCAGTCTTGGTTTGACGTGGAGGTCATGGTACCACAGATTTTTGTCATTGGCTTTTCCCACCTGGCAATCTTGGCACTGTCAGTTTTTCAAGTCAATTCCAGACCTCACACACGTTCCTTGAAATTGGTGACTTTTTTTCTTAGCTACAGCAAGTGATGACCTCTTCAGAGTCAGAGAAATAAGCAGCCAGAAGTCTGACAACTGAACATGTGTGCAAGTTTGTTTATGTTCTCTGAATTATCTGTACCCCAAATACAACTGAATTTAGGAGCATCTGGTTTCCTAAAGAAAGCCACTGCACCTGTTTCAAGCTGCAAAAATCATATGAGTTTGGAATAAGCCTGGTACATACCACAGTTAAAGATATTTAATTTGGGGGCTGGAGAGACGGGTTTGGGGCTAAGAGCACTTTCTTCTCTTCCAGAGTACCAGGGTTTAGTTCCCAGCACCAAACATGGTAACTCACAGCAGCCTGAGACTCCAGTTCCAGAAGACTTGATACCCTCCTCTGACCATCACAGGCTCCTTTAGCAGGAGGTGTACTTATATATACACCAGGGGATACACACACACATAACATAAAGTATTTACAATGTTTAATTTGTGATACTAATTGTGCCCTTTTATATATCTTCCTAAGCATGTAGTATTTTAAAATTTTGCATTAGAAAAATGTTATTGTTTATAACGATGATGCAGACCTGTACATTTTTGAGGTAAAAAAAAAAAAAATGTGTTTTCAGATGTTTCTCTTTCAGTCTTGATTCCGATATTCTTCCAAAAAGGGAGCTATCTCTGAGCAGAGACTCTCAAATGGAAAGTTCATGTGTTTAAATTACATAATAGATTGCTTCCTTTTTTGTAGCTGGAAACTTTGAGTTTCATGTGGCAAGCAGATGCTGCCCCAGTGCTGCCTCCATAGTCATTAGCCTATAATGAATCTATTAATTAAATATGTAAGTTTGACTAATTAGATGGAAGACATTTCTTCAGATTTAAAGGGTAATAATAAAAAATTTAAACTATAACACCAAGTCAAGCACTTAAGAGTTGATAAATGTGAACTGGAAAGTGCACAATTCCAACATAAATTAGTTAATCATCTCTGTTAATTTAGGTGAAATACATTAGTGGAAAGGTCAGTCCATTTGAGGCTCGATCTGTTTTTCAGATACTAAATTTAAAACAGCAAAGCAAGAGCAGTAGGAAATGAGCCGGCATTGGAACCCAAGCTTCTGACCCAGAGGCTGTGAAGTAGGACTTTGGCGATACAACACCCAGGCCCCATCTGAGTATCAGTCAATACCCCGCAACCATTTTGAAACCATTTTCCAGTTTCCTTTCTGTTGTTGTAACAAAATGCTTGGAGCAAGCTCACAGCCACATCACTGAAGGGAGTCCGGACAGGAACTCAAGCAGAAACCATGAAAGAATGAGTGCAGCCTACGGGCTCACTCTCAGGTTCAGGCTGAGGTAGCTTTTTTATACAGTCTATGACCTTCTGCTCAGGAACAGGGCTGCCTATAGTGGACTGGGCCCTCCGACGTCAATCAACAAAATGTTCCCCCACAGACATACCTATAGGCCAGTCTGACTTGGGTAATCCCTCAACTGATGCTTCCGTCTTAGGTGACTAGACTGTGTCAAGTTGACAGTCAAAACTGACCTGACAGAGAGTAACTGAAGTCTCTGGAGTAAAGTCAGACATTCATACCCCCTTTCCCCTTTTCTAACTCCCTAAATAATTGGAATCAAGGTTAAAAAATCATTGGACTGTTCATGAATGCCTGTCCCCACACCCCTAGATAAGCAGAAATAAGATGGCCAAATATGTAAACATAAGAAAACTGCCACTGTTACAAGTAATGGCTGCTTTTCTGCTGTGGGGAAAATGAACTGTTTTCTTCTCCGTTTCCTCTCTTTCTTCTTGCCGGGTCACACACTTAAGATCACGTCATTTGGTTCTGGAAAGCTCTAAGTGGTGTCAGTTCCAAGCACTACTTTTGGGAATTTCAGTTTAAATAATTAGTGCAATGGATCAAATCTGTGTTACCTTTGCACTAAAAAAAAAAAAAAAATGTCACAAGATGGGGCTAAGGAGAAGGTTCAGTCGGCACAGTGCTGTGGCTCTGAGTTCAGTCCCCAGAAGCTGGGTATGGCAGTGCGTTGCAGTGCGTGCTTGGTATCCACATGCAGGCAGACATGTGAAGAGAGCAGGGGACTCACACACTGGCCCGTCGGCCCAGCCGCATTGGCGGGTTCATAATGGTCGAGTCTCTCTTTTAAAAAGCGTTAGAGTAGATGGCTTCTTGAGGATCCACACCCAAGGATGTCCTCTGCTCTCAAGGGTATACACAGGAGCACACATACACATGGAAAACAAAAACAGGAGTTTCCTGTTGGACCTCATGTTGGAAAACTCTGTGTTTATCTTTTGGGAATTGTATTTGTTCCCATAGCAATCAAAAGTACAAAAGAGACCCATGGAAGGCCCCAAAGAAATAACTGAGGGACTTTTGTCTTTTCTGATATTGTCTTTCACAACCATTCTGCATTTCCCCTGAGACTATCGAGTGGCTTTGCATATTACTGTCATTCAAACACACTACAAATTCATGGATAGGGACATGTCACATAGGGGTGTGTGTGTGTGTGTGTGTGTTCTTTATAAACTAGTATTTCCAGGTTTATCAACAGCAGCCAGGAAGTCATAGTTCCCCTGAAGGGGGACATATGCATGCCTGAAGCAAGGCTCTTTGTTATTTGCTTCTGGGTGTCCAAAATGGATGCTCATATCCTGTCATTGAATGCCTCCTGTTTTGGTCATGTGTCTTCCACATAACATTTATAGTTGAGAAGGAGTTAACTTTCCTCCATTGCTACAAAGACATCTAGTACCCCTCATTTTCTTTTCAGTGGCCCCTCCCAGGATGCAACGGAGGACAACAAGGATTGTTCATTTAGTTTTGTTTTCTAGTGGCTCTGAATAGGAGTCTTTATCCCCAACAGTACGGATGTTCACATGAGAACACCTTATTCCCCCAAAGATCCTTGAAGGTCAACGTCTACAAAAAGCCAGCACTTGGGAGGAAGTGTGTGCATTGGAACAAAAGAGCTCTACAGAAAGCAACAAGAGCTAAGAATTCTGTGTCATTGAGGTGAGGGATTTTAAAAGTCAAAAGAAAAAGGTAAACTCAGGAACATAAAATGGGGGGTGGGGGGGATCTGAATTATCCTCCTCCAATATCATATAAGTGTAAAAATCTCCTCTCCTGACACAGTAGTAATAGTTGCGCCTAATCTGTGACTCACATAACTCTATCTCTAAAGTCTATGTGAGCAGGTTCCCAGTATATTTTCTATGGCATATTTTATTTTTAATGATATTTTAATGATAGTCTTCCTTCCAAACCATCTTCTGTCTAAAATGTTTCTGAATCTCCAAGATGTTTTCCTGAAAATTAATTCAAACTAAATTTTAGTGAGATGTCTTAATATCAGATAAAACACAAAGAAACGTTAAACTCATTCACCTGAACATACACACCGTCAGCTGCAGAGGGCGCTGATGCTTTTTCCTCAGGCCTGGCAGAAAAGACTGCGGGCTGGGAGCTTCATTTCTTCCCTTTTAGAGTGGTTACTGATAAAAACACAACGCTCAGCTGTATACCTTGATCACTCATTGTAGTGTGTATATGAAGTAGAAGTGGGTATTACAAAAACCACAAATCTAGTTCCCACTTTAAAATCATCTCCTGGAGTCCCCCTGGAGGATCCTTTTCAAAAGCAAAGTACTGTGCTCTGTATTGAAGCAGAGTTTTGGAGTCCTAACCAGCCAGTGACCCATGTCCTGCAGCCACACATACTCCTTCCCATGGAACACGGTGACCAGAGGCCACAGTAAGAAACGAGGGAGTTAATATCTAGAGAATTTTTATAGCTAATAAATGGTCCAATCTGAGCCTCTTCTGGGCATTAGGAGGAAGAGCTAATTAAATGGGTGTTTAGATGGCCAATAAAAAGTTAATATTGATGTTAAGTAAGTGCATTCATTTTATAGAATTTTCATAATAGGTCCAAAATACTTCATTAAACATTTCTGGGTAAAAATAGGTAAAACTCTTTATAAAAGCTTTTGTTAATGAATAAAATGTATTTCACTGTAAATGCACTCTGTGTTAAGCTTGTCTGTTAGTTTTCAGGAAACATTTTTAAATAAAGCGGCCAGGCACATCCCACTGGCGATGGATGAGACCATTAGGAGACACTTAGATTTGAAATGAGCTCTGAGATCATTCTGCATACAACCCAAAGGCCCTGATTTTTTTTTTAATATTTCAAACAATGTGCCTCTTTCAAATCATTAGACTTAAGGACATTTAAGGAACTGATTCGATTAACCTGGATGATAGAAAGGCTATAACATGTGATTTATTTTTTTGAAGATAAATTACAATGCCAGCATATCAGTTAGAAAAGGTAGGCTGTCAGTGTGGTTAGTGATGGAAATTGGAAGGCCATTAAGCAGGTCATCTGATGCGGAGACTCTTCCAGAACACAGAGGCTCGACACCCCAGCTGAATGTTCAGCTATCATTTAAACAAAGGTACCTTCCTGGAGAGGAATCTTTATGTCCCATTCAGGTTCCTTTGTTGATTTAGAAAGCACAGTTCTAAATAAATACTTGCATACTTTTAAAAGTCTAATATGCAGCCCAAATTGTTATGGCTGTATCACTTAAAGACGACCTTCACATAAAACCCAGACCTGGAAATTACAACGTTGCGTTCCATGTTTCAGGTGAGGAAATATGAGGCAAGAATTTATTTTTCTCCTCGACAGCTCCAGGATATTGGCTCCACTGGGCCTAATAAATTGTTTTCACAAGGAAACGGCATTCTGTAGCTTAGGTTACCTGGTGCAGGGGTTTCAAATGAAATGTATCCTAAACAATAAATAATTACAGACTGGGGGCGGGGGGGGAGAGAAACGTTGTAAGGGTGGGAAAAATATGTTGTAACCAAATCAGGGACAAAGACCAAAACTTAGAAATAGGAAGACCATTTCCAAAATTATACAATCTATAGAGGAAACAAGACAATGACAAAACAAGATAATAAAGACAAAGGAGAAAAGAAAGAAAACATTGAGGAGAGACATGGAGTCTTTAACACCGAGGAACATAAGTCCTGGGGGCCTACAAAATGTAGACTAAAGACGTATTATGGCTACAACATTCTGTTCCTTGGTAAATTTTTTTCCCACCTTGAAGTGAAGCTGTTGGTCAAAAGGTGGCTGTAAAATCTTGAGTTTTAAGATGTGGAGGGTTTTCCCAACTTAATACATGAAGGAAAGCATTTGTACAAATGCTTGAATGCAAAGATGCATAATAAAAGATGGGACAAGTAACAACAGTCACAGAGAAAATGTGCTCCCCACTCAGAGAAGGTAAGGAAGTCCCGTCCACTGGCAGGAGTGGACGGCTACAGTGCTTCCGCTCAGACTGGCCAATATGAAGGCTTTAGTCCCAGATCCTCCTGTTTAGGAACAGAGGAAGGCAGATGGAAAAAAGAAGATTCAGGTCCTGTGCTTCATTATCTAATAACAAGTGTTAAGGGAAAGGGGCCACGGGGGAACAATTCAAACCAGCTGTCACCGAGCACGACCTAGGAGATGTCCAGAGATGCTAAGCCAAGACACACTCCCTTACCTTCCAAGACAGAACTCAATTTATCTGCATCAAATGTTGATAAATCCCACGATCCATGCATACTGACTGGTCTTTCAAATTGCAGGCGGCAAATAAGAGATGGAAGAGATGGGTCAAAAGTGCAAACTTTCGTTTATGCCTTTAGACACTCCTTCTAGACCATTTTCAGCCATCCAGACGAACGCGTTTCCTCTTTTTCTTTCTTCCTCAAAGACGTCTAATGGCTTTTCAGTACTTTCATCACTAAGTTCCCCAGAAGCACTAAGGTTTCCACAATCTGGGGTTAACTGCCTTACCAGCCCTGTTTGCTGCTCCTCCACTTGCATCTGATGCTCCCTGGAACATTCTCGAACAGCTCTGTTCAGGTGCCTTTGCAGCCTCCGCACAGTGTTCCTACCTCTACCAGTGAAGTTTCACTTCTCTAGCTACAAGCAGGGCAAAGGTCAGCTTCCCTAGATACTCAGCCTCCGAGTAGGTGGAGCACCAAGGTCTTGTCCTTGCTCCACTTTCGAGAACTATCCCTCTCATAGTCAGTGACCTACAGATCTATAGGAAAGGTGGTGAGCTTAACAGGGAGCAAGGCTCTTCAGCTAGTTTTAAAGTGACCCCCAGCACTGTGCCCTACTTGGAAGATGGGGAAAATACCTTTGAACAAAACGAAACAAATGGACAAACCAAACCAAAACCAAAACACCCCAAACAACAACTACAATAAATCAAAACAAAGAACAGCAACAAAAATTATTTATTAGCTGAGGCTTTTGCTCTTCCTTCAACAAATCCTGATATCAACCCCCCCCCAAACCCCAAACACACTCCCTCTCTCCTCTCTCCTCTCTCCTGCCCTCCTCCTCTCCCCACTCTCCTGCAGGCTGGATGAACTTGAACTTCTAATCCTCTTGCCTCCACCTCCCCAGTGGGATGCTGGGATTTACAGGCATGCATCACTAGTTCGATGTGGTGCTGGCAACAGAACCCAGCATTCTAGGCAAACACTACCTACAGAGCTACGGCCCCACCAATCTTCTTACTCTTTCTCAGTCTTCTACAGCTTAAATAAAAGCAATTCTCAGGAGTATATTCGGTTATTAAGGCACACTCTTTGGCCATAAATGTTCCCCGTGTATGGAAATCTCTCAACTGCCCAAATTAAGCTGTATTAATGCTCTACGACGCAGTCCACTCGGGTCACTTTAGGCAGATATTCTGAGTTCTCGGAGCCTGGAACTTGTCTCACAAACTCAAGACAACAGCATGCTGTCTGCACAGAATCTAAGCACCAATCACTAGGGATGATTAATGAACACATCTAAAATAAGTGTTATGTAGTGAACAACATGCAAAGAAATGATTGAGTCAGGAGGTTCTGAAAATGAGGAGTGACGCAGTTGCATGGGAGTTCAGTCTTCCACAGAAAAACAGGAAGAATCAGTGTGGATAAGGCCGGGAGGCTTTCACGGGGACGGAGGCTGAAAGCCCTATAGAGAGCTATCTATATGGGGTCGTGATGTTAGTTCAATGATTCTCCCACGCTATGTGGAGTTCACTGTCTAGGTTCCTGATCCCTGATCAGCGCCCATCTTAGCGATAAGGCTACTTGTGGGACGAAAAGGGTTGGGGATGGAAGTTCAACCCGGAGGTCCGACAGGATGCCCAGAAGTGCAACAAACAGAAAATCCCGTGTTTCCGGGCGTGGTTGAGACAAGGAAAAGGGCTGGAACATCAAGAGCTGGAATATCCAGACAACCCAACGCAGATGAAGCCCACGGCCTCAGGGACAGCTAGGCCGCGGGGCCGGCAGGGGGCAGCAGTTGGGCTGAGAAGCCTGGCGGGGGCCAGCGCGGCGACGGCGGTTCCAGAACGTTCTCCTTGGGAGTGCGGGGAGCATCTACCACCCCACCCAGCGGCCACGCGCCCTTCGCGCCACGTGGAAGGCCGGGCGAAGGCTCTCTCGGGCTGCGCGGGACCTCGGGGGAGGAGAAGAGCGAGTGGAAGGGCGCGGGGCTCGGCGTGGGCCGGAGCTCGGGCGCCTCTCCTCCCGGCCGGCCAGCGCGAAGGCTCGCGGGGCCGCCATCGGCCAGCGCGGTCCCGCCGCGGCTGCGCTCCGGCCGTCGAGGGCCCCCGGGCGCGGCCGCGGGAGCGTGGGCCGCGGACTTGACCGTGCGGGCGCCGCGCGCGGCCGTATGCAAATGTCCTCATGGGCCGGCCCCCCGCGCCTGTGGGCCGCACGTCCAATAAGAAGCGCCCCCCGCTTGACACCTGCCTATATACAGCGAGCGCGCCCCGGCCGCGCAGCGCCCCGCGCACACCCACCCGCGGCCGCCCATGACTTCCAGCGAGATCGCCATGCCCGGCGAGGTGAAGGCCGACCCCGCCGCGCTCATGGCCTCGCTGCAGCTCCTGCCGTCGCCCACGCCCAACCTCGAGATCAAGTACACCAAGGTAAAGCCGTCCTGCGGACGCTTTCTAGAAGCTTCCTCTGGATCTCTTCAGAGGCCGGGGCCCGGAGGTCGCCTGTCATCCCCCGCGCCTCCGGGGGAGACCGCGATGCGGGCTTCTGAAGTCGCGCCCCGGCTTTGGGGAGCGTCTTGGGGGAACCGGTCCCAAACCCTAAGGCGGCGCGGGGATCGCCAGCGGCGGCGGACGGTGGTGACGACCTCGGCACTGCCTGGGGAGGTGGGGTTTCCCAGAGCAGACCTGGGTCCGGTTCTGGGGTCCTTAGAGCCGGCTAGGGGTCCGGTCCTTGGGTCCCCTACATGTCCCTAGGGCAGATGGAGGCTTAGTTCTGGGGTCCCTTAGCTCTCAGAGCAGACCGCAGTCCGGTTCTGCGATTCCTCCAAGTTTTATCAGAGCAAATGGAGTTCGGCTCTGGGGTCCCCCAGCTCTCCTCAGAGCAGTCCGGGCTCCGGCTTGCGGGGGTGTCCCCCTGGGTTTCCTCAGAGCACACTGGGGTGCAGTTCTCCTGGTCCCTCGCTCTCAGAGCAGAGCGGGGTTCCCACCAGGGTGGTGTTGCAGTCCGGTGTCGCCCCGCAGCCCCTCGGGTACCGGGCTGCGCGGCCGCGCGGGGTTAGCTTCCCTCAGAGCTGAGTCGCTGAAGGGTTGTCAGGACCTGAGTCCCACAGACTTCGTGGGGACCAGAAGAGGCAATAGGTCTATGCCAGGATTGCCTCGGGATTTTGTAGGCAATGGACATTTTAGAAAAAGAGAAAACGACTGAATTCGCACAAATTAGCGAGCTCACTTTTGTACTGATAAGCCTAATGATTTTTTTTCTAACGAATTCTGACATCTTAGTTTGTCAAGCACGAATTATTGTTGTTAAACTGCATTAAAAAGGAATACACGCCTGCTGCCTCATGTAAATTGATCCTCCACCACCACGGTTCTCGAAATATATATATATATATCCATGAGGGGAATTTGTGAAATACATACACAAAGGGATTGAATGTTATGGCAAAGAGGCGAGTGTAGCCTTTAAAGCCACACTTCTTGAGAGTTCATTTTAGAATTCTCTTACTCGATTTTCATTCCTACCACAAACTTTTGCCAGTTAAATGCGGCACACGCACACTATACAGCTGGTAAGTATTCCATCGCGGGCATTAGAGGATACGCGAAAAGTAGAGAAGTTGTTCGCATCTGACAACTGTTTTGGTTGAAAAAGAAATGCAAAAACATCGTTTCTGAATTTTTGTTGCATTGGGTTTCAGAATAAGGATCAGTAGGATCCGTATTTTTGAATGTGGGTTTAATGTACCTGTTAGCTTTTAGATGGTGTGACAAATTTTTGAAAGCCATTTTAATGAGAGGTCGTTAATGGTTATAGCCCTTTAGGCATTGTTTGCATAACAATAGTGCCAGTGTGTGGCACATCTCCGGGTTTAGGAACAAGCCAGGGAAGCATGCACATAAAAGTTTTGTTTTATGAGGGTCCCTAACCTCTTCAGATGCGCTTTAGAGATCTTAAGAGGCAAGATCCACACGTGATTCCGGAGGGTTTGTTTTACACTTACTTTTGATCAGATTATCCTAACAGCCCCTGAAAGTCTGCAGTAGATATCTTTTTTCAGAATTTCATTTGGAAGCTCCTTCAATTCTCCTTTTCTCTAGCCACCCCCTCTCTTCTCTCTCTCTTGTTCTACCCCAGTAGGAAAGACAACTGATTTATAGCTAATTGGAGCCTTTAATGTCGGAGTCTTTTTTAGCTCCGTGAAGACTTTTATCCAGTATCCACTTTCCCACTTATTACCAAGAAAAACAATCAGAAATGAAATAATGGATTGTAACTTGATTCTTTAATTTGTGGGGAGGAGGCGCCTTATTTTTTGTCTTGACAAACAACCCTCATAAATGGTGGGTAACACTCGTCTACAGAGGAGCTTTCACAAAAACTTGTAAAATCAGGTATCTGTGAACTCTCAGCTTCTGTACTCAGCTCTTCAGTGAGACTTCTACACTTTTTAAGACAGGAATCATGAACAGTCAGTTCTAGTTCATTTTATTTTAACAGAAAGAACAGTGACTTTTGGTAGCCTAAGGGTTTTTTTTTTCTCTTTTTTCTTCAAAAGAATGAGTTGGAAGATCTTTTAAAAATTTATTCGTGATCGAAAGTGAGGAGAAATATATTAGCAATTTCGAACAGAACAATGAACAAGGTAGCTGAGCAAGCCTTTAGTGCTATTGTATTTGTGAGGAAAAATTTAAAAAGTATTATGCCTTGAGAATCTGTTGAAAAAAAGGAAACAAAACATTTGCATCAAATAAAGGTACTATGCAGCAAATAAATTTATAATTAATTTTGTCTTGTTAAACATATTCTTATTGAATGATACTGTAATATGATTTTTCTATGTGATTTGACAAGAATATAAACTAATTAGTGACCAACTAACTGGTCAGATTATGAGAATTTTAAAAATATGTTCTTAGAATATTTTGCATTTGTGATGCTGCATTTATCTGCCATGTTCATCCTTTTACTTCTTCCAAAAGGACTTTGCTCTTTTAAAATAAAGGAAATGGGGAAAATAGTCAATATTATGTTAATGCCAATTTCTGTCAAAGGTTCTGTAAAAATGCTATGAAAGCAAATTTCAGTCTGGAAGCATCCTGAAAGAGCGTAAGTGTGGCTTTACTTTGGCTTTTAAGCAATTGCATTCCATTAAAAATAAAATAAGCTTGCTGCTTGCACCAAGTTCTAGTATCCAGTTTAGACTAAGAATAAATGACAGTTATGTCTTTGGAATATGTCTATTTTCTTTTTCTCCTCAGACAGGAACCCAGACCCCAAGTTTCTTAAATGATTCTTGCTAAGAAATGAGAGTTTTGTTTGTTTCAAGACTTATAGTCAAGAAAGAAGAATGCTGCTATAAAGAAAGCACGGGGCACCCGTGTGGAGCTGAGAACGTATGCTCCTTTGTGTTCTTTGAAGACTGCTTAATAGCTGATCTGATTGCGCGTAGCTGTGCATTTCTCAATTAGTTTTTCTCAGTCATTTCTGTTTCATCTGCCTGGTTTTTGTATTGCAGGCCATGTTCTGGGAGTATACATGCTGTAAAAGTAAGGCTTAGCATTCTCCTAAGAACTGCCCCTGACTGGGAGGGGTGGGATCTCTCTTCCTCTCAGGATTTCCCTTCCTTCTTTCTCTCTCCCTTTCGCAGATTTCCAGGTCTTTAAAAAGTTTCTTTATTTCACTTTCCTGCTTTCTCTGTTGGCTCCATCTTTCCTTCTGGCTCTACTGGTTCACTCTTGGAGTGAGCAACTGAAAAAATGTCCGTAGCTGGCAACATACAGGGTTCTGTGTTCTTCCAGCATCTGATGCTATGGAGAGGTATAAGGGTCCACAAAGAGGTCGTTTGTTGAGCACTGTATGCTACACCTATAAGAGAAAAAACAAAAGGCAGCTCACTGGGAAAAATCAGAACAAATGTGTATCTGGGTACACACTGTTTATTCTTTTATTTGTTCATTTAGTAGCCTTTTAATAAGTGCACGCTGTTTTCCAGGGTCAATTTCAACTCAGCTCAAAGGGTTTTTGAGGGGCCATGTTCTTAACAATAGTGTGAATTGGATTACGGAACATCTGCCTTCTAGGAACTTAAAGTCTTATTAGGAAGATTGAGTGCTAAAATTTTCTTGTCAACATAGCAATAGATCAGTTGATCGATGTGATGAGAATGTTTGCAATGTCTCTTGCATTCTCATAGGGCCAGTTGCCTTACTTAGCACTTTCACACGTACACACATTTTAATTCTGTAAAATCCTTTGAAATAGAATGAAAATAGAAACGACTGATAAGGGAGAACTTGGCCCTGAATTTTGAAAAAAGATAGAGCATTCCTCTCATACTCTTTACTTTTCTTATTTATGACACCTTATGTAGAAAGCTTAAATCTTCACTTTTTGTGTTACTTCTAATAGAATCAGAATATGAAATGGATCTACTCCACTTAAAAGAGTCACCTCTATAATTTTTCTCAAAATACATTCTAATTTTAAGTGTATTTAGGTATCCCTGAGTATATGTGTGCGTATTACATGTGTACACGTGTCTAAGGAGCCCAGGGAAGGGTCTCAGATCCTCTGAAGCTGGAGGTTGTGAGCCACTTGATGTGAGTGCTGGTGACCAAACCCAGGTCCTCTGCGAGAACAGCACGTGCTCTCCACTTCTCAAGCCATATTTCCAGCACCACTTTTACAAGTTTTGATTCATTGACTTAAATTTGCTATTTGTTATTTTTGTTGTTGTTCTTGGTCACGATCCTTACCTATTCTGCCTTTTGGATCTTACCATTATGGATCTCATTCTAAACTTTCATTCCAAATCTTACTTCTTACTCATGGTTGTTTTGCAAATAAACTATCCAACTGGCTGCCTGTATATAGAGGATTTTAGCGCTCTCTCTCTCTCTCTCTCTCTCTCTCTCTCTCTCTCTCTCACACACACACACACACACACACACACACACACACACACACCCTTTCAGAGCCTGGGGGAAGGTGGCTCAGTTTGTAAAGTACTTGGCCTGCAAGGACGAGAGCCTGATATTTTCTCCTCATCTCGAATGTAAAAAGCTGGTTGAGACAGCCCACGCCTATAGCTGAATTGTTGGCACTATGGAGACAGGAAAATCCCTGGTGCTTGCCAGTGGAATTGGTGAGCTCCAGGTTCAGTGAGATGCTTTGTCTTAAAAAAAAAAAGTGAAAAGTAGTCAAGGAGGATATCTGACATTGACTTATGACCTCCACACCCCCACACACGTAGTAAAATACTTTTCAAAGGTAAATATTCAGTCTTTTGATGTTTGTATCATCTCTTTTTAACAAAGAGTAGCTAAATAATGACATTATGGAACTTGGCTTAGATAATTCTCCTGAGGCCCTGACTTTCTTCTTCAGAGACTGGGGTTATCACATGGCCCATTATTTATTGAGACATGTCTATTTCAGTGAAGAATTAGAAGCCTGCTCTGTGAGGTCTGACTTCAGTCTAGTCAACCTTGAGCCAGACATGTCTACTTGGTTTTCTCTCTTTTCTATTAGTGAATATCAATGGTCCAATTATGACCAAGCCAATAAGTATCTCAAGTCCCAGTGCTGGTCTTCCTCAGTGGAATGATGAGATGCAAATATCAATGTGTGGTTCTGTGTCTTTTGTTGTAGTTGTTCATTTTTGTCACTTTACTAACAGTTTACTGTGGTCAACAGACTCTACACAGCCTACCTGGTTTTGTAAATATAATTTTATTGTAACACAGCCCTGTATGTTCAGTAACATATTGTCTATGGCTTCATTGGGACTTGCAATATCAGAGTTGAGTCCTTGTAGCAGAGACCATATGGCCCACATTTTGAGAAAAGTTTACAAGCCCTTGACATGGAAAAAAGAAAGAGTTTGAGCTAAAATAGGCCTTTGATCAAATCCTGGTCAAGCATGTATTTCTTGACCAATCGGACAGTTAACACATATTCAACACGTGTTGTCAGGTCTTAGAAAGGAAGTAGACAGAGTACGTATGGCTGTTTTCTCTCAAGGAGTTCCTTTACTGAGTTTCAATTTCTACATTGATCACAATTGGAATAGTAGTACCTGCTTCTCAGGGCTCTCATGAGTACTAAACAAGAATTTATTTATATAGACAATCAGCTAATGCTAATTTTTGTTTTGCAGGCATAATGATTTCATTTGGATCATAATTATTATATATGTGGTTCCAAATTAAAGATTGCCAATTTTAAGAACGGTCAGAACTGAGTTCTTATATGTGTACGATGTATTCTCACTTGGAGAGACTCCCTCAGTGTTTCTTCAGCAGGTTGTTTTATTTATCAAAAAGTCACTAAATCGATTTTCCAGCTAGTGTCTTAATAACAAATTCTTTATCTGACTCTTGAGTCAAGATTTAACATTAATATGTTGAGTTGGCTGAACCAAAATGCCAAGTTCTGAATACTTTTAAAATAGTTTGAACAAAGATGTAGCCAGGATTCAGAAGGTAGTTATCTTTTGTCAATGGAATAGTGTCCTTCATTTATGTAATTTGAAATTGAAAAAAACTTTCACTGGCTTTGACTACCCAAGATAATGCCTAACTTTGGGAATGAAGGACAGTCATCTTCCAGAAAGTGAAATATCTCCAGTGACTAATTGACAGCCTTCCTGGCCTCTTCTTAATTTCTTTATTTATGTTGACAGGTCATTTGAGACCCTTCATTTCCTCTCAAGCACAAGTCTAATGTCAATAGAGCGGGTTATCACTATGCCACGTTGCGTAATTTTAGTTGCCTTTCAGACAGTCTCAAAGCCCTACTCCATGTAACTATTCAAATGTATTAAAGTTTCCAAATTGGAAATTTATTACTTTATTACTGATATTTCTTACTTGTTTGTCTTACTTTAATATTGAATTGTATTTCAATTGTTTCCCTTTTAAATTATTAACTTTTTCCCTAATAGGTGAGCTCTCTGCCACCAAAACTACTAGAATAGTAACTTTTACTAGCGTATTCACTTAAGTCTCTGTGTCACATGATTCAAAAACACTCTCAGGCTCTGGAAAGTCCTGGGGAAATAACAGTTGAGTGGCCTTAGCACCCTGACTTTTGCTGGGCTCTTCATGCTTCCCTGGGACTCACATGGGAGTTAATTGCCCTCCTTGCAGTGTGGTTAAAAATTAGAATGTCTTGGGGTAAACATTCTCATTTTTATTCTAGAAAGAAGCGTTCCTGCTCCAGCAGTTGGGCATTGGTGCCTAGAGCTTTATCTCCTCAGCTTCCTCACACACACGCTATCTGACTTTTGGAGAACCAAAGTAGAAGTTTCTTTATCCCTAGATCTTCTGAAAGACACAGGTGGCTGTCAGATGAAACTATAAACATTTGTCTTTCATTTATAAGAATTTAGAAGAATATAAATGTAAAAATCCCTTCTAATATTCATTACTAAAGTTGAGAAAGCATTTCAGAATACTTAAGAGATTATATTTATATACTTAACCATAATTTTCATTTATCTATCCTAACCGTGCCTATTTCAAATTTGATAATTCAAGCATTTTGCTTGAAGGTTAAACCAAGACAAAATGCTGTAGGTCATAAATCCTTTCCTGTAAATAGAACTGCCTCCAGGAAGTAAGTCTGACAAGATACTAAGATTTTAACAAGCTCTCTAATAGATAAAATAACCTAATTTTCTCTTTTTTCCAGCCACCAGGGTCCATACAGAATCTATGGACTGGTGTGATGATGTAAAAATTTAGGGTAAGAAAGTGCAATAACAAGGCCTTGGCTAGGGAATGAAATTGGGAAATGCCTGTGTGAATTTATGGGAACAACTGGAGGTCTTTCCAAAGAAGTAAAATTTGGAGTTCCTCAGCAAGTCCTTTGTCGGGAGGAGATTAGGAGTCAATATGAAACTTTGGTTTCATTACCTACCAAACATGAAACTGAGCAATTCTGCCTCACTTGTATTTTAAGTCTGGTATTCACTATATCAGTGTAACTTGGTAGAGAGGCTTTTCGATTTTTTTTAAATGTTAGATTCTTTATTTTATGTGTGTGTTGCTTGAATGTTTGTCTGTGTACCATGTCTGTGTCTGGTGCTCAAGAAGGTCAGAAGAAAGTGGTAGAATTGTCTAGAATTAGAGTTATGGATGGTCATGGCTGACGTGTGGGCAGTGGGAATTGAATCCAGACCCTCACATGCTCTTAAGTGCTGAGGCATCTTTCTAGCTCCAGAGAAAGCTATCTAATTGTATTGCCTAGGACCAATTTTATTTTTAACTGTAGCTGGAGCTATTCTTTTGCTACCTAAATTTGCTCATCCGTTTATCAGTTTAGCATTTATTAAGGCCTCTTTTGTACAAAACTTTGGTAGTTAATGTCCGACACAAAATGATACATAGATGTCGTCATCACCGGGAAGAACCTGAAGAAAAATCCTACTCAGCCACAGAGTGAGGATGCACACGTAAATGCCTTTCATTCATGATCACAGAATAAAAGTGTTATTAAGTGCTGGAGGAGTCAGAAATAAGGAGATTTTTCAGGCTAGTTGATCAGGTTACTGTATTGAGATTATCTACAAGAGGAATCAATTATACAAAAAGGTACAGATGGCAACACAAGTGTGTGTGTGTGTGTGTGTGTGTGTGTGTGTGTGCATAATACTTCACATCACAGATGATAGTCTCAATTTCAGGTTGAAGCTGCCTGTCGTAGAAGATTCATGAAACACACCTAACCTAGCTGACAAGGTAGCTTAGCAACAGTGTGCTGTAGAGGAAGGCTTGTGCACTCCAACAGAGCTTCCAGAGCCGCTGCTCCCATTCAGACACACCTGAGGCGGTTATTTCCCATTTCCCACACTTGGGAAGAGAGCAGCATTTGAAATGTAGTTTCTACTGAGTGGATATTGATGCTTTTAAGCATAAAATTGAAAATCTTAAGTGAAGCCCTCATGAATTGGAGACCATCTGTAATTACCACGTTTAAAGAGTTGCACTGAGACCCTCCTGCAAACTCCTACCATTCCTTGGTTTTTCTTCAGAGATATTAACCTTTATCGTACCCATACACATAGGTGAATCCATAAACAGTGTGTTGTTGCTTTGCATGCTAAAATGCTTTGTGTAAGTGGCACCATGTTACATATATCTTGTGACATTTTGCTTTGCTTAGCATCATATTTTCAAGGTTCACCTGTGTTGTCAGGTGTACCTACAACTTATTCATTGTCGTGATTGCATATTATTTCATACAGTGTCTATATTCTAATTTTAATTTATTCAACTATTGACATTTAAAATATTTTCAATATTTGCCATTAAGAATGATGCTGTGATGAGCATCTTAAGTATGTCTCCTTATAGAACTCATAAAGAGCTTCTAGAATATACACATTCCAGAGATTTGTTGGCTCATGATTGTATGCTCTAAAGGTTCAAATGGGAATGCCAGGCTTCTGTCTAACATGATTATGTAAATTTCCATCTTTACTATCAGTCCTCCAAAGTCCCCACTGCTAGATCCTCAGCCGTACTTGAGTTTTAACACTTACCAGACTTGGCAATCTAATAAGGACGGAGAGTCAGCTACTGCTGTAAGACAACACTTACTGCTGACATTTTCTTGATTTCTTGTGACACTAAGTGTCTCATATAGTCACTTGCCATTTGTCTTGTCTCCTAGGTAAACCAGCTATATTTTCTCTCATTTTTCTGTGTATATGTCTTAGTGTTGATTTATAATAAGTTTTTCATTTTCAGAACTGCAGTCCTTTGTCATATATCTAATGTGCAAACATGTTCTTCTTGATTATATTCTTTGTCATCCTTTTTGTCTCATCTTCATAAACTTTTAAATGCAAATGGAGAAATTTTGTTTTTTGACTAAGAAATATATTGTAATTTGAAGTGTTTTGGGGTGTTCTTATATTGTCCTTATGTTGGAAGTGTTGTTTTTTGTATTCGTGCTATGCTCTCCTTGGAATTGCTATTTGTCCATGTACAAGGGTGCATAAATGTGAAGGCCCAACGAGGCAGCTTATAGAAAGTCAGATAGATTAATGGGTACATTGTTTTGCTTTGTCTTTGAATTTTGTTCAATGTAATCCTGTAATAAAATTAGGAAGTCTAGATTGTATGGTCTCCAAGCCTGGTCTTCTCTATTTTGGGAGACTGTAAGAAATTGATGGATAATTTTAATAACATCAGTTTCTCTAAACTAAGAACCTACTTCTAAGTTAACATTTTAAAACATTGAGACAATTTTTATTACAATTCACTCATGTCATATTTAATTAGTCTTGTAACAACCTTGCATTACCTATACGTGATTATACACTAAGCATTGTTAAGCTGATGTTATATAAATGTCAGCTACTGTTGTTCTCATCTTTAGTACTTATTTGTTTTTTCTGTCTCTTGCTTTCTGTCTCTCTTCTGCTAGTACACACACACACACACACACACACACACACACACAGTCACACATCACTCAGTTTTGGAAGGCCATGGTGATTAGAAAAGTCTTTAATTATAAGCTGGTTGATTATAGGTTATGGAGAAAGCATGTTGAGGTGACAGTTTTAAAAATGATGTCTAGTCCAAAGTTCTTTTTTAAAAAATCAAAAAATGAATTCAGGGGCTAAAGGGATGGTTCAGTGATCAAGAGTGCTAGCTGCTCTCCCAGAAGACATGAGTTCAATTTCCAGCACTCACATGGTAGTTCACAATGATTTTTGTACTAGTAGTCCCAGAATACCTGACACTCTCTTCTAGCCTCTTTGAATACTCATTCGTGTGGTACACAGACATATAATCAGGAAAACACTCATATACATAACATAAATGTAAGTAAAATTTCAAAAACAAAACAGAAAACCCCAACTAAGTGCGTGTTTTATCCTACGTGTGTATTCCTTAGCATCAGGGTTGACAATAACAACATAGTACTTCCCAGTTTAATACTTTAACTTAGGTTTTAAAAGTCAAAGCTTGTCCACTACACATTTAACTTTGTGTTTGGATTCTGCAGGCAGTATGAGCCATGCAGTCGTGTGTGCCTACCAATTACAATGGCTGTTGTCAGAGAGACCCAGCCCCTCGGGGGGAGTCCTGCAACACCTAACAAAGTTGTCTGCATGAGATACTTTTCCACAGTGAACTTCTATTGCCTGTGTGCCCATATGACTTATTTGTATTTCTTTGAAATTGTAGAACTTTCTATTAGAGATCATACTTCATCTGTGTAATTCTGTTACTAAATTGCAAACTCTCATTTATCAAGGTTGATCAAAAGCATGGAGCACTATGTGTAGCTGTGTGGATGCTTTGGAAATGTTTGCTGAATAAATGCCTCCTGTATAATTTATTATTAATAGCTGCCAAATGGACACTGCTTCACATATGAGTATATTTCATTCTATGCTACTCCTATGATATGAATATTATAGTAATATCTCCCTTTTATGAGTGAAAACAGTGAGCATATTTAAATTAAATACCTTTCCCTGGCTCTTAACCATAGTAGGTAACAATGCCAACATACTGTCCTCTTCTTTACTGCTGGTAACAGCAAGAAATGAACAGAAAGAAATACAATCTGAACCATCAGCTCTACTGACTTTTAGCAATGCATTCCAAACCCAGTTCTTTGACTACAAATCCCAAATTTCCAGTTGATTAGTATTTTCTGTGGTCACTAGTAGCAACAATTTGAGAAGTTAAAGAGAAAAGGCCAAGGGAGTGAATTGAGAGAATCTGACATAATGGGTACGAACCACCTGGGTAGGTGTGATTCTGCAGGTGACTGTAAAGACAGAGGGTGCTGGAGGATTCTCACAGGCTGAGGACTCACACACTGCCCTGAACAACACCTGTTTGCTTGCTTCTTTTTCATTTCAAAGGTGCTCTCTTTTTTGTCATGGTTATGGTGATTCCCCTGGCAATGGAAGATGTGCACAGATTCATTCCCTTTTGGAAGCTCCCCACCCTCAGCCGATTATTTTGTATAATGTCATTGTTACTTTCCAGAAAGAGTTGAGTGGAGATGCTCACTTTGGCTGCCTGTGAGGCCTTAACACCTGTGCGGTCCCATGGCCTGAGCATGAACATGGAACAGTGCAGTGCAGGCACTATCCAAAGCTTTTTAATAGGGTCAGTGATAGAGGGGGGAGCTGACTGGGTGCATGACTACCTTTTCATTAAAAATGGCTCAAAACTCCTACACAAAGAAATGCTGAATTGTCTCCTTTGGTGGGATCTTAGAGCCTTTACACTCCTTCATTTTCAAAGAGGAGCTCTTTCCTCTGCACACCCCCACAGCCCCGTCCCTTCTCACTCTTCCATCTCTCTTTATTCTTACTTACTTGTCTTCTCTTCTGTATCTCAAAGTGTTTCTCTTGAGACAGACCTCTGATAATGGACAGCCCAGGTTAGACTTATTTACCTTTTTTTTTTTTTTTTAATAAAGTAGCTGGTTGTGTTGGGCAACCTTTGTGGTTCTCTTTTCTAGCTGTTGGCCTAAATGGTCTTCAGGGAAACCAGAAACAGTGAATATGGAATAGCCACATTTGAGTTCTATGAGCCCTCTTGAGAATTTAGTAATTACTTAATGGATTGAATTGATGACATACCAGATAACAGCCTGGGTTGCATTAAATTAACCTTTGCGAATGGGCATTTATTGGTGTACTCTTAAAGAACTACATGTGTTGGCAGTAATTGCTCTTCCGTGTTCCTATGCACTGATAGGTGTATTTGTACTGCGCGAACATTTTCTCAGATTAGAGCCTGGGTGGTAGTTTTCGCCATTTAGTGATGTGTGTCATTGTGTTCGGCACACTGTCTTGTAAACATCAGGGAGACTAATGAGGTTTGCCCACATTCGGGTGTCATTACCAGGAATTCCAGCAGAGAAAAAGAGAAGGCTTAGAAAAGAAGTGCATTGAACAGATTTGGGGACCTTTGAAGATCTGCTCTAATGAGAGAGATCATTGCTTAGAATTTACTGTAGATGCCTGCACACAAATATGGGCAAGAGAAAGAAATGTTTTGCCCTTACTAAGCACTTGCAAAGTCACTAACTTGGTTTTCCAGAAGGATAGTGTGGGTGTGATTTGTATTTCTGATTGTGAGTGGCCTAAAGAGAAAGATTTGTGAAGCAGTATGTAACCACAGGCATGTCGTTTGCTTACTTGGACCCTCGTCATTTCAGTCAACTAAAGCATACCAAGTCTCTTACAAGAAGTCTTCTAAAAGATAATGTTTGAGATTTATTTCCAGTATAGATCTGACTACTATTAAATGATGTGGACGCTTTGTGATGTTACACCAAAGAGTAGAATTCATGCTTAATGTTTACACTAATTTTCTTCCTGGACTTGAATTTTCTTGCTTTGAAATTAATTACTTTTTTAAATTAAAAATGTTTTTCCATACAAAACATTCTTTGCCCTCCCTCAAGTCCCCCCAGATCCTCCCTGCCCACCCAGTTTCATCTTCTTTCATGTCATGGTTGCTTTGATACATTGTGTACCCTAAACGTTTTGGTACATGAATGAATGAATTCATGAGCACACACTAGAAAATAAAATTGCCTCACTCATTTGTGGAGTCACTAATTGGTAAAATGTCAACTAGGAAGTAAGTGCCAGGATGTCATTTTGAAATAACTGTCTCTTATGTGTTTCTTTTCAAGAAAACACACACATCTCAGGGTGGGAAACGCCTCTACTCTCACTGACTTGCGCAGTCCCTCAGCCTCTCACTGAGGTTACACATATAGAATGCACAGGCAGAGCATGGGACATTTGAGGACCATGATCTGCCTCTAATGTGGGAGCATTTAGTAGTTCCTCATATAACATATATTTATTCAACTAATGAAGAAGCAAAATTATTTGATTGCATATTGAGTGTCCCAGTACATTAGGTCCCAGAAACACGGAGATACTTTGTGGTACTGAATGACAAACAGTTTCAAACACATCATTTTTTATTACTAAAAAAAATAACAGGACAGAATGAGATGTACATTTATTTATCGACTTATATAAAGAACTAGAAGAACTGTTTTCTCTATTTTGATGCTTTGAAACTCTCCACTCACCAAGACCCAGAACCCGGGGTTATGAGAACAGGAAGGGCAATACCAAACTTGTTCACACTTAATTGTCTTTCTGGGACCAATTTTGGGATGCTTTTGTTAAGAATACTTTCCCAAAGATATAGTGGTAATTACCAAAGAGTGGTCCACAAAAACCTCTGTTAATGATTCTCCTTCTATACACGAGTGCTTTGCAAGTGCAGTAAAAGTTCATTGAGTAAGAATGAGTTTGGGATTCTCATGTTTTGTTTTTTGTTTTTTAAGCACATCAAAAGACTTAATATTTTGCTACATAAAAAAGAGATCTCTCTATAAAAGTAGATCCAGCAGAAATCACATGTTTCACACTGGCTAGATTTACAGCTCTAGAAATTAGAGTATTGGCCGCTGAGATAGGTCCTTAAGGGAGAGAGGAAAGGTTCATAGTCACTTCTTTAAGCTGTTGAAGCAGCTTTTCTGCCAAGCTAAGTTCAAGAAAACCACAGAGGGCCCAGAAACTCTGAGGTGAGAAAACTTGTCAGAAGCTCACAGCTTTTCACACAGTCTAATAGAGACTTAGCACTTGGCAGGTCAGTGCCACTGCGATTTGTCTCTGACCTAAGAGTTCTGGAGTTCTTCACATCAAAACCACATCTTGCTGAGCTGAGATCAAACGCAGGAAGGTAAGGACCCTGTCAGTGATTTATCATGCCAGGGAGAGTGCTCAAGCCAGATGGGGCCACTGGGAGTGAAGCTGACATTCCAGCAGCTTCTCATACAGTGCTATCATGTAGTTATAAGTAGTTTTTCTTGAAGAGGAATTTCATGTCAAGTGGTATTTCTTAGAAGGACTCATTGTCAACATGGGGCTTATTTTACAATTCAGTACTACTAATAATTGTTTTTAACATTTTAATTTTAAGTAGAGATTTCTTGTCCAAATAAACATTTGATAGTTTTCCCTCCCTCTCTTCCTCTTCCCCCTTTTTCCTTCTCCTGGGAAAGTACCTTTTTAAAAAGAGGGAAGGAGAAAAAGAAAGGAAGAATGAATGAATTAATAAACTTTGAGATATCAAAAAATGTAAGTCTTTCTAAACATTAGATGGAAGTTTAAGTTAACAAGCAGAATCTATAAACTCCAACGCCTGGCATTTATTAGTTTATTATCCTTTTAAGTCAAAGATGTTTGCAGTGAATCATTGTAAATAATATTACAATCTAATTCCTGAGGTAGGAAAAGGTATTTCATAGAGCCTTTTGTACATTTGTAAGAAAGACAGACAGACACACACACACACACACACACACACACACACACAGAGAGAGAGAGAGAGAGAGAGAGAGAGAGAGAGAGAGAGAGAGAGAGAGAATATATAAAATAGACACAATTATATTGGAAATTATTTTATTTTCATCAAAAATTAACTAATTCCTGTTCTTAACTGTGCCAACAGTATATGAAAACGATTGCTTTTTATTTATTGTCACTGGGAAATGAGAAGCCTTTCAATTATTGGTTCAAAAGACTATCTCAGCCTTAGGATATCCAGCCCTTCTAGCACAGGGTGTTCACTTTGCAGCATAAATGACAAGGACTACTCACTTGTAAACATGTATATTAATATTTTTTTTATTCAGTCAAAGGTGCCAGTTGACTTTTTGGTCTTTAAGTTTCTCTATGACAAGAAACATTTCCATAAGTGGGCCAGGCTTTCATGCTTGGAATTAGGTTTATCCTGAGTGAAAACTCACTTCGTCTCTAAGATGTCACTTTATTCATACATCAGATTTATTCTGTCTGATGAAACTCTCCACCTCCTCCAAGAGTAAATTTTAAGTGCAATAATGAGATCATATCTGCTCTATTTTTTCACTGGGCATTCTTGAAACACATATAATGACTCAAGAACATCTGATTTAACTTTGTCAAATAAAATATGAATAAATAAATAAATAAAATTTGAATTGGGTTATTAAGCAACTCTCTGGTGTGAGTGTGACCCAGGATTTCTCAGGGATTTGGAATATACATGGAATGAAGTTTTACTCATTTCCCTTTCTTAATAAATTCCCGTGTTATTGGCCATCCTGTACCTTACTGAACTGGCTACCCTAAACTGTTGGACAGAAGGCTTATGAATTTTATTTGTGAGCAGCAAATAGACATCCATTTATGTAAAATTAATTGGCATTAAAATGAAGGAAGATTCAAAGAATCCTTTCTAGTTGCTGTACTGGAACCACTGAGTGCCCTGGAAAGACTTCTCTTAACCTTAGCAATACTATTGAATAGATAGGCCAACCAGATCCATTGTAAAGACAGCTTAATCTCCTAAATGAATTGCTCCAACCTTCCAATTCAAAATCATACAAACAAAAACATTGAGATAAGCTGGGTGCTTTTCAAATGGGGACCCCTGTGGCTTTGAAAATAAACACTCCAACCTCTTTCCACTCCAACACCCACACCCACCAGCCTTTCTGATGTCCTCTATTTGCAAATGAACGGTCAGTCCTGAGACAGAAGACTAATTAAACCCAGGGAAGATAGGCAAAGAACATTTGTTTCCAAGCAGAAGACAAAAGAAATCATGTTACATTGGGCTTACTGCCAGTGTTCTCTGTAGCCCTCTCCCAAGCGTTTCTTCTCAAAGCCTATTTCCCAGGCCACTGATCAGTCCCTTTCCGGGCCAGGACTGCTTGAAACACCTTTTTTACCCTGCTTTCATGCAGCAATAAAGAAGGACATCCGGGAAGCCCAGTTCATATGTGGGATGGCCTCTTCTATCTTTTCAGCTTTCTCTCTGATGTTTTGGCAGTGGATCCTCAAGTAACAATGGAGAATGAAAAAATGAATGAATGAATGATCAAACACACAGAGAATGTGGGTGATTAGAATACTCACAAGTTGCCTTTTAAAGAAAGATTTGTTTTTTATGTGTACGGATTTGTTTGCCTCCATGTATGAGTGTGTGCCATGTGCATGCCTAGAACCTTCAGAAGCCAGAAGATGGTGTCGGATCCTCTGGAACTGAAGTTACAGAGTAAAGAGTTAAGCACCATGTGGGTTCTAGAAACAGAACTCAGATCCTTTGCAAGAGAAACAAGTGCTCTTAACTGCTGAGCCTTCTCTTCAGCCCCTTGAATTGGTTGTTTACATCTGGAATCAAATTCAATAAGATATCTCAGTGCTCACTGGCCCAGGATTTTCTATAATCCAGTACCTTATTCAATCAGTATTACCCCTTGGCAGAATGTTTTCATCTTATGTTGTGTATGAGAAAACTGAGCCCTAAAATGCTTACATGACATACCTAAGTTATGCTCTCTCGTAATTGTTAGGCATGTAGGAATTTAACCCATTGAGGATCTGTGTGAAGCATAGAGGGAGTGTGGGCAGATGTGCATGTAGGCCTTTGTGTGTGTGTGTGTGTGTGTGTGTGTGTGTGTGTGTGTGTGTGTGTGCAGAGAGTGGGGAGAGACAGAGACAGACAGGGCGGGGCTGGTGGGAGATTGAGATTTGATAAAAAAAAAAAAAACTAGGAAGGCCTCTAGGGGACCAAGTCAAGTATAAGACTAAGACGTGGCCTGTGTCTGAAAGAACTTCGGAGAGCTAGGAGATCACAACTGATATGGACTGTCCTTTTCAGTGCTTGGAATTATGATCAAAGGGAATACGAGGTCTATGCAGACCTGGCTCACAGGGTTTCAGTCAATCATTATGAATGACTTGATATAGCGTAGAGCTTTTTAAGCAGCACAGAACGAGGTCAGGCATCTCTAACTCTTCCCCAGCTAATCTGGAGCTAGCTTTGGCCCCCTCAGGCTGGCCAAAATGAACTGTCCTCTGGAGAATATGACTGACGACTAATCAGACTGTCCTTTTGTTTCTTTGCTTTCCTCAATGTCTTTTCACTTTCAGAGAGGTGGGGGGACTGACTCACTTTGGGGTTAGATGACCGTCTCAGAAGCTGGGTGTCTCTTTGCTGTCTCACTGCCAATATCCTGCTTCTTCCTCCTTGGGTTGTTTCATCTTATGTCACTACTGCATGTTGGTGTCATATATTGGGCATTCAATGCTTGATTTAAAATACAATCAGCTCAGAAAAAGAATTGACTTAAACTGATTTGATTTTTAATTTGTGTGTAGTTCCTTTCTTTCTGGAAAGCTTATTCTCTTTTCTGCCTTTCGGTTTAGGACACAGCATAAGTGACATTTAGGTCACACATCATTGGGTCCATTATTTAGAATTTTTAGTTGATTTTGAATTAGAATTGAATTAAGTCATGGCAAAACAAGCTTGGTAAAACCATGCTTTTGCCAATAAAAGATCACACTTCTTGAACAAAAGCCATGCCTCCATAATACCAAACATAGAATTTAAAGTAAAAAATGCCATTAGTCATTTAGATGGTTTTTTTCTGTAGGATGCCAGAAAGACAGAGAAGCAGAGAGACAAACACGAGGGAGGGAGGGAGGGAGGGAGGGAGGGAGGGAGGGAGGGAGGGAGGGAGGGAGGGAGGGAGGGAGAGAGAGAGTTCTAACACTTCTTAGATGTTTTGACATGAGGAAGGCATAGAAGTCCTCACTTTTGTTCCAGTCACAGAGGTGGACGTTTGAGGAGGAGATTTGATCTTCACTATCAGTGACCTAAACAGCTCTGTCTTCTTATTTTGTATTTGTAGACTCTTACCTATCAGTAAAATAAGCTGAGATACTTTGTCGAAATTAAAAAGACTTTTGCTGCCTTTGTAATGCCCTTAAATTATTAGCTTTACAGAGCACTGTACTGTGTTGGCCACCAGTGCTTGGTTCTCATGGTCATAAAACTGCAGTCAAGTATATCCACTGAAACACCACATAGACCTGCAAGTGCAGGTGACTATGCGCAGCCATTCCTCAAACAACTGTTCGGTGTATTTAACTAGAAACTGTTGAGCCTCTGCATACACACTGGTGGATCTGCCTACTGATCCACTAACTGGTACTCTGCAGTGAGGAACCAAATGCAATTTGGTGGCAAACTAAGTAATATTTAACTTCCCAAGGCACTGCATACTGCAGTGTTTAATGCACATCATGTAAAGCATTTACTATAAAAATAACAATACCTTCCAATACTGAAATAAAACCTGGAAGCTATGTTAAAGGATTGATTGAGGATAGGAAATGGTTTTTACCCAAATCCTATCTATACCTACTGTTTAGAAAATTCCTTCAGATTTCCCAGTTAGAATATTACTCATGGCCACCTCTGTCTATACTGTAGTCATGGCAACTGTTCTGTGAGCTGAAAAGGATGCAAAGCCTGATTCACCCTCCAGAACTGCTTCAGAAGTGGTTAAATGATGCTGCTTGCATGGCTAACGTGCACTGTTGAGTCTTTTTCCCAGGAACTGATGAGATTACAAACAACTTAATGCAACCATTAGGATGGTCAGTCCTGTTGCTAGCTAATCTAAATGCCTTATTCTGACCACCTTTCCTTAGGAGATTTTTTTTAATCTTTTGAGCATTTATTTTCTCATGTTAGCTATCTTAGGCTATAGGAGAGAGCAGATGAAGCTCAGAAACCTTTCATCAAGGAATGTAGAGAGAGGAGAACCTTTCGTTTTAAGCTGTAGGCACATATGTGCTCTACCTCACTAATGGTACACCAGCCTTCTAAGGGAGATGGATCTTTCTTCCTTTTCCTATGGAAGAGGAGGCAAAGCTTAAAGAGGCAGCTTGCTAACTTGCTCAGCGTTTGTGGGCACAGGCAGACTGATAGTTATGTGGAGACCCTTAACTCTGGGACTTCCTTCCTAGAGTGTTCTATAAAACAGTACTTCCAAGGTTAGTGATTTCAGTTCTTGGTGACTTTCCTACTTTACATTGTTCTCCGTACATTGATGCAACTCTCCTGTCTTTAAGCATGGACAAGTAAAGCAAATCTACACTTACTTTGAGGAAAGGAAAAAGAAATGGTGTGTGTGTGTGTGTGTGTGTGTGTGTGTGTATACATGCGTTCATGTGTGTACATGTGCTCATGTATGGAGGGTCAGAGGACCACTTTGGATGTTTTCCTCAGTTACTCTGCACTTGATCTTTTCAGTCTCATAGTGAACCTGGAGCTCATAGATTGGCTGCACTGGCTGACCAGTGAGCTCCAAGGATCTACTTGTCTCTTCCCTGTCTACTTCCATATTGAGGTTGCAGACACACACTGTACATCTGGCTTTTACACGAGTGCTAGGGACCCCAACTCAGGTCTCCAAGCTTATGCAAGCTTTATTGTATGAGGCACCTCCCTAGTCTCTCACTCCTAGTGGTCTCTTAGAAAACAAAACTGTATAGGCCAACACGATTGCCTTGAATGGACATTAACATGCACATGTATATAGACTTCCTGTGTTAGCTCGGTAGTACAGCCATCTTCTCCACTTGCATATTGAACATCTCTCCTGGAGTCGATGAGTTCTGTTCCTTTATGGTTTGCGAAGGGCCAAAGCATCCACTCTGGTGCATTGTCCTTCTTAGGCTTCCTGAAAGCATACCTCTGGGAAGATGGTATTTCTGAGAGAGGAAAGTATTTTATACGACATTTCCTTCCCAGGTGTTGAGCATCTAGGATGCTGTAAAATATTTACAGAAGGGAATTACACTTCAGTATAGAGTTTGTCAGATGTTCTCTGTGTAGTGCCTCTAGTAAAGTGCCAGTGTGAATTTTTATTTTCATGCTCTTAGCCAGGAAGGGAAACTGTTGCCAAACAGCTGTGACTGGTTCATAAGCACTTTGGCAGTTGATGAATTTCTCTTGCTCAGCTTGGATACCCAGATTCGACAGAGGAAGGGAGTGTGCAGAGGCACTTACTCGGGTGTAGTCAGCTCCTAAACAGTCATTGGCCATTCCCCTTCTGCTCATCCCAAGCCAGCCTTTTTGGGCCAAGTCATTAGGATAAGATCGTTTTAGAAGTCTCCCCTTGTAGCTGCTATGTAGACATTCATGATTTTAAGAGCACACAACTATTCTTTAGGACATCCAGAAAAAAAAAAAAGTGCTATCAGAGGCTCATCATAGTCTGGCTGCTATCCGTTCCCTGGCAAAAGTTCTCCTATACCTAGGGATACCACTGATGGAAATGGCCCAGCACCTCATTTTAAAGTTGTGTCACATGTCCTAATGTTTCCTCAACACATTGTGCCTTTAAAAATTTGAAATGTAAAGTAACTGTTTGTGCTGGTTGTGCTGGAAGAAAAGGGGGCTTAGATGCAAGTCAGATTCCTTCTATTGAGCAATTTCTAAGATATCGTATCAAGGTTTCTAACAAACCCTGTAAAAAAAAAAAAAAGCAGGGAGGGCTAGCTTACTATCTTATTGGCTGTCCAGCTGGCTTTTCAAGTCGGTATTAGCAAAAATTAAATGTAGGAAAAACACTGTCATGGAATCAGAGCAAGGTGGTTCTGGCTTCTATTGTGCTACTCTGAGGGCACACAGCCATTGACAAGTGATTGGAATATATATATATATATATATATATATATATATATATATATATATATATGTGTGTGTGTGTGTGTGTGTGTGTGTGTGTGTGTGTGTGTGTGTGTACATATATATACACATATCTACATATATACGTATATATACGTATATACATATGTACATATATAGTGTAAGTTGTGTCTAAGGCCCCTTCTTGCTCTGCAACTATCTCTTCATAGCCAAACCCAGCTTCTATTATTTATTTAGGTAATACAAAGATACTCACCAGTAAATATTAAAATAAAGCTTTAGGTAGGCTTGGCTGTCAAAGCATTAGCTCTCCATACAGATGGTTACACAGTGGAAACCAAAGCCAGTTGTCCTGGGAGAAGTATGGGACAGAATCCCAGCTGGTTTGTGTTTTGGGACTCTTCTACCTAAATTGTATTACTCTTTGTGATGTCTTTGTAGTCATCTTTACATACTAAAGCCTATCTGGAATGGGGAAATGGTTCAGGCTACTGATGGACGCAGAAGGTGAAGTCAGCAGCTGCTGTCTAAATGGCTGTGGAACGTTCAAGCACACTGAGGGTAGAGAACATCGTGCTTTATCACAGCTTCCGATAAGCATCTTACCAGGCGCCTGCTGGTGCTGTGCCTGCTCTCTTGGACCTCAGATAGAAACAAATGAGCATAGTAAGGCCAGTGGAAATGACAGTGGACTTGATCACAGCACTGTTTCTCAGTTAGTCAATAGGTGATTCCTGAAGTATACTTTCAGACTGTACCCCCAAACTCATCCAGGAATTGTCTGTCAAGGGGCAGGAAGGATTTGTGTCACAGATGTCATATATGAGCCTTTCTTTAGTTACCAAGGCTGAGATCCTCAGGACAAAAGTGAAAGCTAGAAAAGTGACTAGTAAGTTACTTGCTAAGTATTTAGCATGAAGCCAGAATTAGAACACAAGCAGACCTTCTCCCTGCTCCTTGTGCTTCTCCTCTCAACACACACTCCCAATGCTATCAAAGAAAATACTCACGTAAAGTAATACCTCTTTATATATAAACTCTTAAGACAGTCTGTTGAAATTCAACTGTAGACTGGTTACACTACACATTCACTAGTGATCAGCTGTGGGAAATACATTCTTACTCGGCCTTCTAGGATGTAATACAAGAGAGCCCGGGAAGCACCTTTGTTCCTAAAGGCTGTAACAGGATATTGGCACTGCCTTGTTTTTAGGACAGTAAAATCATATTCCGATTAAAAACTGTTTACTGTAGACAAGAAACACACAGACAAGTATCCTAATAGTGTGCCATAAAATAGGACTTTGAATTTAGACAAAGTAAAAAAAAAGAAAATAAGCAAAATGAGATGACATTCAGTGTTGACTAAGGGACAGCTTGTCTCAAAAGTGAGAGGGAATGGCTCCAGGAGTCTAAGAACCTTGACTCTGAAGGGTGCATTCTAGTTCTTACTGAAAGAAGTATTTGCTACCTGTGCAGTATCAACATGGAGCAAACTTTTATTGAGCAACTGCTAAGGCCACAGTTCTAGTTTCAGATAGCTATAAAAATAAAGATAGCATAGTGGTGCAGTTGTCTTTAAGGAGCAAACAGCAAAGTAAGAGCATCGATAAAAATATTACAGGCTAATATGACAGGTAGATAGCAGATGGCAGAAGTATTTTCCAAGAGATTGTATTTGACCTGCATTCTGAAAGACTGCCATTATTTTAATATTTTAACAAGTGAGGAAAGGGAGCAGCATGTTCAAATATCTTGGCTCATAAAAGTTCATGTCTTGTTAAAGAATTGCTGTAGTTTTAATGTGGAATTTGGGAGGGCTGTGAGTGATAGATTATCTGAATTTCTGTATCCCTCCCAAATTTTTTATGTTGCAACCGAAGTGATTATGTAGGCAAAGGTGAAACCTTTGAACAGTGATTAGACAGAGTTTCCCATGAATGGGCTATGTCCTTACAAAACCTGCTGCTGTCTTGATCTAGCTCTCAGAGCTGTGAGATCTGAGTCTCTGTTGTCTGTAAATCACCTGCTTTATGTTGTTTTGTAGTAGTAGTTGAATAAATTTAGAGAGGAGCTTAAGTCTGCAGGATTTAGGGCACTATCTGCCATTGGTTTGTGCCAGGTTGTTTGTTCTTCCCAGAGGCACCAACTCCCACCTGTATTTAGGTATGAACACATATTTGATGGGAAATATAATGCTGGGAGTTCAGCATGAAATGATGTTCTTCTGCATCATTGTTCTGGCTTATGGATAGGTAAAGGATTGGCCGGGCCAGATCAAATAGGAAGAACCACAGAGGTTATTTCTTAGGACAGTACAAATGCCACTTGCAGGTTATGCAACATGCCGGAGACTGCACTGGTTTGTGCCCTGTTTCCAGTACCACACTCATACTGAGCGGAAGGTATCTGGTTGTTGAGGTTTTGGGCTCCAGATCCATTTTGTTCCTGGCTGCTAGCAGGTTCTTTATATTCCTGAGCCTCAGCTTTCTCATCTGTAGAACAGAAAGGACTCATTTCATCTGACGCTCCTGAGCATAAAGTATCTAGAACTATGCCTGCACAGCCTACGTGTGCAAATGTTAGATTCCAGGATTCCCTTGATAACCACGTTTTATATTTGACTTAACAGTGAATTGCCTAGTTATATTATTTTTCTTCTGCCTTGACTGGACAGAACACAGGGCTTTTTAAAGTGTCAGCTTGGCAAACAAAAGGAGGAAACCATGGAATGCTGAGTAGAATGGAAAGAGTTTTGTCAACAGACCTACATTCAAGTTTTGCTATGTGAATTACCTGTGGCATGAGTTTGGGCTTGTAACACAAATCATAGTTTATTCCATGGGAAAGTAAAATAGTGCCTACATCAAAGATCTGTTATATAAATCAAGTGAGATAGTGAGAGTTCTCAAGTACACGTTGGGTAACTAATGGTACTAGATGTTCTAGATTATTCTTTTGGATTCCTACTATCCATGCACTTCGTATTAAAATGCCTTCCTAGATTATGATTATTTCTGTTTCTGTAGGTTGTTTGACTCATCAAAGTGTAGTCAGAACCATGTATCTAGATTCTCAGCACAGTTCTCTAAGAACATGTGCTTTAGTAACCCTGCCTCGCCAGCTGTGTGTGCTCAAAGATCCTGTCTCCGGAAGAGTAGCCTGTTGCTTCTGACAGACAGATGTGGTTGCTTTGGCTGTGTTTCAAGGAAGCACACAAATTACCTCTCTGATATTATTATATGAAATTTGAATATAGAACATATCATTTTGTTTGGAGTTGGAAAAAATAGCTCAGCTAATAAGGTGCTTGATTTGCAAGCACAAGGATGTGAGATTGATCCCCAGAACTCATTTTTTTTTAAAGCTACTGGTGTGACTTTGTAATCCCAGCACTGGAAATGCAGAAACCAGTGGCTCCCTGGGACTTGTTGGCCACTCAGCCTATCCTTCTTGATGAGCTCTAGGCTAGTAAAAGACCCTGACTCCAAAAAAACGTGGAAGGTGCATGAGGAAAGAATCCTCTGGCTTCTGCACTCACATGGACACTTGTGTATGCACACACACCTGCAGACATGAACACACACACACACACAGATATATCATTTTGTAAGTGTGTGCCTAGGTGCATAGGAGATACTCAATGAACACTTCCAAGTGTCGGTAAACATTGCATTACTTCAGCAACAGCTGGGTTGGCTCCCCAGCCACGGCACTACACACTTCATGTTAAGAGTAGAGCTGGTCTTACCCACTAGTGCCTAGCATGGTGCCTAACATGGAGTAGATGCATAGTGAATGTTCGGACCAAAAGGAGTAATGATAAAGGAGATAAGGAATAGGTGCCAGTCGCCTCCCCTAACCTTTTTGTTCTCTCTTTTCCCCTGTTCTTTTCCGTTCCTCTTTCTCATAATAAACAGTGTCATGAATCCCTTAAGTATCCTAACTATTACCTTTTAAAGAAGATAATACTTCTTCCATTTTCTCTCCACAAAAATGAAAAGTGACATGCCTCTATTATAAAGAAATGGCCCCAGCAACTTCTGGAAAGGCACTAGTGGTTAATCAGTTACTTTTTATTTAAATACATATGCTTAATGCTGAATTACATTGTAAAACTCTCAGGGTGATTTATGGTCTCAGTCGGCCTTAATTAACATCCATTCCAGGGGAATAGTAAATGGGAATGGCCTTCACAATTGAGGGCGAACAATGAACTCGCTGGGTGTTGTCCAATTTGTAACATGATTTACATGGAAGCAAGCCCTTCCTTTCTTGGGGTTATCCCTTTTTCATCTGGTGTTTAGAACGGGTTATATATAATCCATAGATAGGAACATTTGCTGTCAAATACACTGGCTGATTTAGAGCTAGGCCACAAAATGGTCACTATTAATAAAGAGGGGGAAAGAGAGAGAGAGAAAAAATTCTCATCTGAGACTTTGCAGGGATTCCAGGTTCTTGCTATGTGTCATCGCTTGTCCAGCCCATGGCGGTTTTACGAAGTGACCATAATGAAAGTCAGATTGAATGCACAGGATACATACATTTAATCAACAGCCATTGGAGCCTGGAGTGCTGCAAGAGTTATAAGAGCCCCGTGAATGCAAATTTATGGTGAAAGAATCCAAGGGGCGGGAGGAGATGAATGTCTGCTGAATGGTACTACCTGACACGGGACACCAAAAGACTTTCCAGAGTGAGGGATTTCAGTGTAAGGTTTGGCTTGTAAAGCTGCCAGCTGCTTGGTTTCAAAACTTGAAACATTTCCAAAACCTTAGACGAGGCACTTTATACACGCACTAGAGTAAATACTCTGGTTTTACTACCAATTTAAATGTGCTCAGTTTACAGTAATGAGCTTGTATAGGCATTACCTTGTTTATAGAAAGTGGAACAGGAAGAAATGAACACTAACCAGGACCGGTAGCAGTTCCCATTGCCTGCAACACAGACCGACGGCAAGTCTAGTTTCTTCCAGTTTGGAACTGTGTCACAACTGATACTGGTGTGTGTGCTTGGCTTTGATGCCATGTTGCTCCAACAGAGTCCCAGATGCTGTCATCCAACCAGTGTCTATCAAAACCACCCACTTGACTGTTTCTTCCTATTTTTAGTACAACAGATGCCAGTAGCACAGTTAGGACTTATGGGACAGTAGAGTATACATAATTGGTTTTGTTTTAGCCAAGCCTGCTTTCTGCATGTGATTTGGTCTCAGGAGTCATTTATTTCCTCTTAACAATTATTTGCATATGATTTGATATGTATATTGAAGCCCTGGTCTTTGTCTCTTGGAATGGTGAGTCAGGACCCTCTTTGGCCCTCTTACTGATGGGATCATATGCCAAAGATAGACAGATGTGTTTAGACTGAGAGACATAATGCCCTTGGCCTAGAGAAGAAGGAAAACAAATCTAGGAGACCCTAGGAAGCACGGTGTCTAGAAGAGAGTAGACACTCAACAAATATTGGTGAAAGAGATAAGAAACACAGAGAAGGGGGAGGGCAGGGGTCCTAGTAAAAGAGACCATAGAAGCCCATGGCTAAGAGGCACAACCCCTCGAGTTCAATTTTGGTTAGGTTTTTGGAAAAGAAAAATGAGAGGAGAGGCCACATAGGAAAATTCTGAGGTTAACAAACAAGGAGACAAGGGTAGGATGACACTGATATTCATGATACTAGAGATTTATTTGGCATTATAAAAAAGGAAGCAAATTCTTCTGAGTCCCATTGACCCCCACGTCCTTTGGGTACATTGCCTACATGCAGCCTCTAAGACTTCTGACTTCAGGGTCTGGCCCCTGGCCTTTATTTTTCCATGTCTTTGCATGACTTCTCAGACTCTTTGGGATCAAGGACACACACTTACAACCATCATTCCGACACTACTCAAGCATGAGCACACTCCTGCATTTCCTCCCCCACTGTGGAAGGTATTAACGAACTGCAGACTGCTGAAGCCAAGAGCAGGACTCAAGCCTACAGTAAATTAAGAGATCTCATAGCATGATCATTACATCTGCCTGACAGCTCTGGTTTGCTTGTTTTCATGTTCCAGGCTCTCTGTTTGCTTAAAAACAAAAACAAAGGGCCGGTTTTCATGTTGAGAAAAGAAAAACAGAGCTAGTTATTAAGCTGGGGTAATTCAGAGTGTCAGTGCTTACATTATGAGTTCTTGAGGGAGTGAAATCCTCTTTCTGTCACTGTGTTCCTTTTCTGTCTGTTCCCTCACCTGCTGTTCTGGAATATCTTCCCTAGTCATTTATTGCTCTGTGTGTTTCTTCCTGTTTCCTCGCCTTTAGTTCACAAATTTCTTCTCTATGCATTTATTTACAACATCAACTCTGTGATATTGTTTTGGGGCCTCTTCTATTTTAACAGAACTATACTTAAAAAATAAGTTTTTAGCACTATTTTAGTGACTTTATGTAACATTAGAAACTCGTATTTTCTCCCATGATATTTTCACCCCGTTTTATCTTTGTCCTTTATAAATGTGGGATGAATTGATAACCCTGAGATTTGTTTCTCTTTTGGCATAGCTTCCTGTTTCTGTGCCTAGCTGCTTCTCCTGTGGTTTTGGATTTACTTGCTGTTGTTTGTATGGATTTCCATGATTCCTGAGCCTTGCTTCCCTGAGTGTTCACCCCCTCCCATGAGGAGGATGTTGTGGTAGGGGATGATGTTGAAGGGCCAGAGGATGCTCAATCCTGTGAGCTTTCTGTAGGGCCGGGAATTGGCAATGGGAGGAAAAGCTAACCGTGCCTTTCTTCTCTGCCACACTTCAGCCTGGACGGATATCAGATGGTCCCCAGAAAGGGGCTGTAGTCAAAAAGGGCCTGCCAGGCCAGCGGAATCGTTTTATTAGGGATAGAGTTTCTGTCTTCTACCTTCCTACCTACCCCAGGTCACCCTCCCTCGTCATTTCTTGTTTCCTGGAGTATTCTTCTAACATTTCAGCCACACCATCGCCCAATACCTCCCTTCTCTGTAGAGAACATTTGCAATGCTTATCTCTGCTGTCCATCTTGGCACTAAATCACAGAATGCCTTACATCATTTAACTTTCCTGAAAGCAGTCTCATCTGTGAAATATTATTGTAAGTCCCAAGACAGCAGAGGATAGATTTTCTTTGAGTTTTCAGTAGTACTTACAAACAAGTCCGGGTTTCCTTTAATAAAGATTGCATAGGGCTTTCTTTTTCTATACAATAAGATTTTTGCGTATTAGCCCCTCATTAGATTGTTGCTTAGTTCCACATTCCCCTTATTTATGTTTTGTCAGTTTATCTGACAGGGAAGATGTCAGAGGGTTGTACAGATCTCTTAATCTTATGAGTTGTTGCATTGCAAGCATGATCCACAGCTCTTCTTTTTTAGACTTTACTTAAGGCAAGAACTTTTAAATTTCTGTGGTTTTGGAGGATAGTAGTTGCTGCTGGAAATAGTGACATGAGCCTTTGATTTAATCAGTGAAGGAAAGCGTGCCCTTTACCATTCTTTCTGTCACAGTGCAACTAGATCTTGGACAAATATTACAAATGTGCACAAGTAAATATATTTAAATTTCAGTTTCCAGAGAGTTTTGATAGTATGTCAATCATATATTGATCTTGCATACTATGAGTGCTAAATTTAATCCTCTTTTTGTAGATTTCTTAGGAATTTCTATGTAAATAATCATGGCATTTCTAAAGAAGCTTTTTTCCCCAGTCTCTGCCTTATTATATATGTTAATATATAATCATCTGTTGTAATATGAAATGTTTCAGTATGAAAGAAAAATACTAAGAGCAGATATCCTTACAATACAGCTGTTACTTTTAATAATGAAAAAGAACAACGCTGTGAAAATGAACAGAGAGCTAAAGGAAACCACAAAAGCTATATTTTCTCTAGTGGCAAATACAGGTGCTAATTCTAAGAACGGTAAGATAAACCCACTCAGCACAGCAGGATGCTCAGAGAACAGCCAGCAAGATGGACCACATCCAGGACTACAGACACCATTTAACAAATTCCAAACAGTAGAAATAAGACAAATATGCTTTCAGACCACAGAGGGATTGAACTAGAACAGAAAGATAGCTGTACAGTCCCATTTCCTTGTAATGCTTGGAGACTAAACAGCAATTGTAAACTACACCAGGGCCAATGGAAAAAACTCAAGAGAAAGTGAAAATATTTTGAACTAAATACAAATAAAGCATCAAAATAATATTGAATGTATATATTAAAAGAAAAATCAAGCTTCTGTTTTAGGAAACCAGAGAATGAAGAACTATGTAAGCCTAGACTAAACAGAAGAAAATAATGTTTTTAAAAAATGATAGCAGAAATGAGCTAATTTTTTTTAAATCAATAAGTAGCAAACTGTTAGCCTAGCTAGCCAAAGTGAGAAAATCCAAATTACTCTATTAGGAATAAAAACAAGACATTTAAAAGTATTAAATTAAAATTAAAAAAATAAAAGTATTATGAACACATGGACCCACAAATTTGATAATTTAAGTAAAATGAACAAATTCTTTTAGAGATGCATTCAGCCAAATCTAAAACAAGGAAAATAAATTTAAAAAATTTAAATGTATCCAAGAAATTGAGCTGGTAATTAATAAACTTAAAAGCATCGAATCCAGATGTTTTGTATCAAACATATAAATTCTTTACATTCTATTCTAGAAGGTAGACTAGGGTAACATTAATTTATTTTATGGGGCTATCATTATCCAAATACCAAAACTATATAAAGGATTGATAAGAAAAGAAAACTACAAAGCAGACTCTCATGCACATGATTGCCAAACCTTCAACAAAAATGTTAGCAAATTTTAGTCCAACAACATAAGAATAGACACCAGTATGTTTCCTGACCAATGAACTGATAGGAAAAAAACTGTATCATCATGTTGCTACAGGGAAAATGTTTAACAAAATCTTAATACCCAGTCAAGACAAAACACCTCTCAACAAAGTAGGAGTGGAAAGAGAATTTCCTCAACTTGATAAAGGCCATTTATATAAAATGTAGAGCAATAAGTATGTTTAATGGTGAGAAACTAGATACTTTCATTCTTAACACTGGAAGAAGGCAAGGTGTCCCCTACAGTCAGTCACTCATCTTTAATATTGTAATGAATTCCTGGTTAGTCAGTAAGCTTAGAAAAGGAGATAAAAGTATATGGTCTGAGAAGGAAGAAATGAAATGGCCTTTGCTTATAAATGAAGTGATTGTTGTAAAATCTCTAGGACACTACCCTTTACTCCAGAATAGGAAGCTTCTTAAGACTAGTGAGAGATTACAACAAGGTTTCAGGAGCATCCTTTATACAAGAAACAAGCACTGGAATTTAAATTTTAAAATATACAGTACCATTGAGGGAGTAGGCAGATGGGAGAGATTGGCTTCAGTATCTTTAGAAGAATATATTCTTTATAAGCCATAGTTCAGCTAAAATAATTCAAGAGAGATCTCAACAACCCATGGATAGGAAGACTTGGTATGTTAGAAGTCAGCTCTTTTTACCTTGATCTATAGATTAACTAAAATCACAAAAGTTTTAGTAAATTACTTTGTAGCCATCAGCAAACAGATTCTAAGGTGAATATGAAAAGGCAAAAGACCCAGGATAGTTAACTATCCAAAGAGGACAAAGTTGGAAGGTTAGTGTTATCCAACTTAAGACTGACTAACTAAAAGTCTAGTAATGAAACAGTATGATACAAGAAGAAGTCAATAAATAACCTAATATTTGTAAAGAGAAAGATGATGGAGTGAAGGCCTACACTGACAAGTTCACTTCAAGGTTGAAACTTAGATTTCTCAGTTATCATAGGACGAACAGATACAATGTTGAATATAAAGATACAGACATCCTATTCCACAGGATTGAGATGAGAGTCACAAATAGAGAGCTGCTTCTAATAATTAGTATACCAGGGAAAGAAAAGTAAAGAAGATACGTAAAACCAGTGAATAAAAAGTCCAGCTAGTTGTTAAGTCTAGTAACAGGACAGGTCGAGCTGGAGGTAGGATCATGGAGAAGCACTCGGGAGGGTCAGAGACACTAACAGTCTGATGCTTGAATGGTGTGTTCATAGTGTGTTCCAATATGATATTACTCAACTTGTGCTTTTGTTACACGGATCCTTTTGTATAAAGTGCAACAGAACATAATGAAAACGTCTTGCCCAAATAAAGCCTTCATTTTTCACTGTGTTTGAGATTGTGTCTTGATGCAGACGCATTGTATTTCTAATCTTATCTGTAAAGATGTTAGACAGTGATTCATGTCCCTTCCCGACTGGCATCCCACTCCAGTAACGTCAATTAAAAGGGCCCACCATATCCAGTATGTCTTTTAATACCAACAACAACCTGTAAAACGTCAATGGGACATTTTGCAACCATGAAAATAAAGTTAATGTTCGCAAGCTAATTTGTCCCATCCTCTTAGGAACCTGAAAAGGGCAGGTTCCTTATTTATGGGCCATCTGTTTCTTTTGCCTTTACTCACACCACAAAATTATGTTAAAAATGAATGCTTGTCATTTATAAAGAAATTAAGCAATAGTCAGACTGGGAGTCAGATACTTTTTTCTATTTTGAAGCACTCTAGAGGGGGAAATTCACATTTTTCCTTACACTCACCCTGAAACCCGTAACACTGTAAAATAGAATTTCCTAATATTTTGCTAACAGGCCTTTGAGTGGAAATAACATGAAAAACATTAAATTAAACATTTTTTGGCAACATAGGTTCATATTTTCAGTTAGTCTTTGAGTTGTTTTATTTTCCACAAACTGAACTTTAAAAGATACTTTGGAAAAAAGGAAAGTGTGTAACCATTTATTTCTTCATTCAAAATGTTTGTTTTGACACTTCATAGTAAAAAAAAAAAAGGCTTTAGATGAGGCCTCATAACTCTAAACATTTTAGTTTTTAAATAATTCCAATCAACAGTAAGTTGAAAACTAGTGTTAAATCTTCACCTAGATTCTCTAGATGTGCTCAAATAACCACAGTATAATATTAAAAATCAGAAATTTGACATTGGCATATTATTCTCTAACATTAAGCTTTTTATCAGTTTATAAATTGTCTCACTATCTCATCTCTTCTTGCCTCCCTCTCGTCCAGGAGCTAGTCCATGGTAACAGGATGCAATCATTTTTGTTGGCTTACTGCTCCTTTCCTCCCTTTATGATCTTGGCTCTGTAGAAAAGCATGGGCAGCTGTTTTGTTGGGTGCTGTTTAATTTAGATTAGCCAGAGTTTGCCCTGATTAAACCCAAGTTATATCTTTGGGGAGAAACGCTGCAGAGGAGACCTCACACCTCTCAGACTTCACACAAGGAGCAGACTGTTAGCAATTTGTCTCATCACTTCTATCAAGTCTGATCTCAGGACTGCTTGGTGGTTGCCAAGTAGTAGTTTTCTCTTTGCAAGAAATAAGTATGGAAAGGAGATCCTTGAGGCATGAATACAGGAATCTCCATGTTTTCATTAAAAGTTTTCCTACTGATTTTTCCTTCAGTGGAGATGACTGCAATGTTTGACGGGTGCTGAGCATCCAACGCCCCTGTTCCCCCGCACCTGCTACCTGGAATTTGACTGGGGGAACTTTACCTGCTACTTGTTTATTCATTAAACTATATCACTAAATATCAGACGCCCTTGTCATTCCATGGGTAATAATCAGTTGCTATCATTGGTTATTTCGAATAACAAAAAAAGAAGTTTTAGAAATAAACATAACCTTGAAACTAGCAGCTTAGGCCCAAGTAATGTAAGAATTGCTGAGCTGGAGGAAGGAACAACTGTAGCACAGAGCCAAGTGGGAACAGTGCAGACACTGAGTGTGGACCACAAAGAAGAGCACCAGAGTTCTAGGAGAGACTCGGATCCCGTTATTGGCCATTGGGTACCCCTGCGTAACATCAACACTGTATACCGAGCAGAATACACATTTGCCTTCTGATTCAAATGAACCCTTTCTAATATTTTCAACAAGGTTTTACATTTTCAGTGAATTTTGCAAATTATAGAGTAAGAATAATGGGCTGATGAGAACAAGGTAAGAACTGAGGCGTGTCAAGTGACACTGCCATTCCATACTGACCTGGGTGTTGACTCGTTAACTGAAGCAAGCACAGTGGGTGAGCACAGTCACCTGCACAGCAGCTGCCACATGCAATCTGGGCATCTCCCTCATCTCAAATATAGATTCCAGAGTTTTACAGCTCTGAGCTGGGTTGCACTAGGTCAGTGCTTCTGGTTCGTCCTGCCCCTGCCTTCACTCAGTGCAATCTTCCCAAAAGTTCCAAGGCTCATTATTTTGTAAAGGAGATGTCCACTTTTAAAATATTATAATTTATTATTTATTTATTTATTTATTTAATATAATCGTTTAAAGGCCTTTCACTTTTTGTTTTATTCATGTTGTATTAAGTAAAGATGACCCACAGATGTCATAAAGATAAAAGAATTATCATGTATATTTCTATTAAAACAAGATGGCTTGGTGCCTTGGTAGCCTTCTTATAAAATATTAAATGATTAAATTCCTATTGAGTGATTCTTCTCTTTTTTCGGGGGGGGGGGCGGTGCTGTTGTTTTCTAGCAGCCCCAAACCCCATTTTGGAGATCAAATCTTGAATCATGTACATGAGGCAAACATTCTATCACTGAGCTATACGACCATAGGCTAAGTCTCTGTTTAGAGTTTGAGGAAATACATCTTAGAGCTTCTTAGCCAAAGATTTTACTAGATAGCCCTTGCACCCTCACCAAAACGTGAGGTGTCTCTGCCTCCACCTTCTGATCTAAGGATCATGAAGCATCTTTCTCTGTTAACTGCCCTCTGTCCCATGATAGAGAAACTTAATTCTGAATTCTTAACGCTGTTCAATAAAAGGTTAAAACATATGACCAAGATGATGTCTCTGAACTGTTTTCTAGCTTCTTGACATGTCTGGCTGTGGTCGTTGTAACTGGGGAACTGAAGGTCAGCCTGATCATGGTGACTGACTTGTTTCCATACAAGCCCATGAGTTCATTTACTTGTTTTTATTTTTTTGAAGCATTAACAGGAAATCTTTGCTGTGCAACAATGAAGAAATCAGTCCTCAGATAACAAACTAGTACAGTGTTTCAAGATGCAGGGAACGTTAGACAACTTTAAATTCCTCCAGTTTATCTTACACTTTTAAAGTGATCAATGGATCTAGAAAAAAAAAAAAACAAGTTTTGTCCTATTGTTTGGTTGGTTGGTGTGGTTTTGTTTGTTCGTTTTGTTTTGTTTTTGTGGATAAAGGCACTTGCTGTCAAGTCTGGCTACCTGAGTTTGTTCCCTGGAATCTACATAGTGGAAAGAGACAGCAAACCCCACAAGTTGTCTTCTGATCTCCACACATGTGCCAAAATGGGCACCCATGTATATAAATAATTTTCTATTTAATCTTTAGAAAATCTCCAAGAAATAATGGAAGTCATGCAACTCTTAAAAATATACACCATAAGAAAACTTAGAAAGTAAACTTGAATCCAGGAGACAGTAGTGTTATTTCAAACACTAAGGAGTGGGGCCACTGGGAAGAGCTCTTTAAAATCCTCTAATAAAATCTTAGACCAGTTTGCAAGTTCTAGAACCCTTTTGGTTTTGCTAACACATGTGCCTTGTGACTTGTTTAACTCACTGGTTAGACTGGGTACAGTCAATTTTTAGTTCAGGAGCTGACTATAATTAGGGAAATACTTATTCTAGCACCATTCATGTTTCTTGAAGATTCCCTCATGCTTCCAACAGAGAAACTGGTATGAAAGTCCTAAGGACCCTCACTTTGACCCAGGGTTTTACCCCTGTAGATAATGGCCAGAAATTGGACTAGCAGTACTGTTAGCCTTGGTGTGGGATTGTGCACAAGACACTTTGTCTTTCTGTATTTATTGATGGAAGGGCACTCTGATTGGTTGACATGTTCACTGAAGTTAAGATTACTACTACATCTTTGGATGAAGCAGCTGTCATGAGAATATATTCTTCCTGCTTTAGGAGGAAGGTTGGACTTGATACTGTTCTGAATGTCTTTCAACACTTCAGAATCTATGTCTGCATTTGTAAGGGAATAGGAGTGGTGTTACCATGCTGCCTCCATATTGCTTGTCTTGTCTTCTGATCTCCCAGATCTCATATCCCATTTTGTTGTGTCCTTCTGTAGATCTTTATTAACAATGAATGGCAGAACTCAGAGAGTGGGAGAGTGTTCCCTGTCTGTAATCCAGCCACAGGAGAGCAAGTGTGCGAAGTTCAAGAAGCAGACAAGGTGTGTATTGCGTAGAAGATCCCTCGTGGAACCCACCCATAGCAGCAAACAACGAGTATGTGCTCTAGATGCCAGCTTAGGTTTAAAGTATCGTTTTTCTTTGATGACAGCATGTAGGGTTTGTGTGTGTGTGTGTGTCTCTGTGTGTGAATGTGCATGTGTGTGTAGTGTTTCTCCAGTTGTGCCTCTTTTTCTGTAACAGGTGGATATAGACAAGGCAGTGCAGGCAGCCCGCCTGGCCTTCTCTCTCGGTTCTGTGTGGAGAAGGATGGATGCGTCTGAAAGAGGACGTCTGTTGGACAAGCTTGCAGACTTGGTGGAACGGGACAGGGCAACTCTTGCAGTAAGTAAATTAAGAAACGACCACTCGGCTGGAAAGTATTCTGTGAAGTGTTGTCACTTAGGGGAGCTAAGGGAGAGTATAGCATATATATGAAATATGAGAGATCTTTGGGAGAGCTTTTTGTGTCATTTTGAAAAAAAAAAAAGGCATAGCATTGCATCACTACGAAGGATCTTCCTTTCTCATTTTCTCACACCTCCCACAAGCAAAGCAAAACACATTCACTTGACAAGCAAAACAAAAGCATCAAGAAACAGGACCTCCAGGCTGTTTATAAAAGACAAATGCCAAGTGGCTCTTTTGCAGATCAAATAAGAAAAGAAGAATGTGTACCCTCATACATTCTACTTCGTTTCTTCTGCCAGTTTTTAAAAGTATGATGGAGATTGCCATTTCTTTTCACTAGAACAATCACACACACACACACACACACACACACACACACGAAGCATACATAGGAAATTGTATCTGATGGTTTTTGTTGTTTTTGCTGCTGTTGTTTTTAAAGTAAAAGTTGCTTTGAGGACTGGAGTATTGGCGTAGCAGTTAAGAGTACACCTCGTTCAGAGGACCTGGGTTAGGTTCCCAGCATCCACATAGGGCAGCTCATAAGTGCCTGAAATTCCAGATCCAGGGAATCAGACCTCTGGCTTCTATGAGCATCTGTATTTATGTGCATACATATGTGCATGTATGCACATGTGTGTGCACACATGTGCAATTTAATTAATAAAAAATAAATCTTTTCCAAATACCTAGTTTCTTTGAAAATGAAGATAAGGAGCACTTAAGAATGTAGACAGTATATGATACCACAGATCCATTCTTGGATGGTCCTCAATTGGTTATGGACTCTGCTTTTTCTCTATGCTTTGTAGACATTGGCTCTTTGCTAGCTAACTACTATTATCCAATTTGTGAATATGTAAATGTTTTTTATAAATGTTTTAGAAATGTTTTGGAACTTATTGAATCTTCTTTTGTAAAAGTGAGCCAGTGTAGTGACAAGCAGCATTTGAAAATGAGCTTTGCTTTGTATAGTAAATAGGTGAGCTGGGCTGTCATCAGCAATAGTGTTCCTTAACTTCAGTGGATGGAAAACATTTCAGATTTAGCTTTGTCAGTAATTAATAATTTTATACCAGTATGAGTTATATAATGTTCTTCTAGAGAGAAACAGTAAATTATAAATAGCCATTTTTGTTTATTTCATTTGTTAAACATCTAACTGCCTAGTATTTCTCAAGTGAAAACAGTCTTACTTCATTGCTTCAGTGGTCATTGTTTTTGTAGCAGACTTAATCAATTTAGGAACATGTCATTAAAATAATGTTTATAATGTAAAGCTGTTTATTATTGCTATTTTTATAAATGGACCAGATACTTTACTCTTAATAGATAATGGTTGTTAACATAAATGTTTACAAAAACCAGTCCTTAAATTGTTAAAGTCTGGGCTTCCCTAGAGGAGATCTTGTTTATTTGGTGGTAATAAATAAGCTTGCTCTGAACCATGAATATTTCACTTCTCGGCAGGGGTCTTGGCAGCTGTGTAGAACATTTTATATCCATGTTGAATGCATACAAAACTGATGTCCCTGCTTCTCTTTGTGGATTCGAATTACTAGTGCACTCTCTGAAAGATCTCCATTCCACTCTGACCATTAATATAACAGAAGGTGGTTTGACAAGCAGAGGATTTCTTTATCATCAGTTAAAGAAGCATTGTGTTTATATATCTAGACATTAGTTAAGGAAAATACACAGGCATAGAATAGCACATGTGTGTCCATTGTGGTCTTTTATTAGTAACTAAAGCAAGCCTCTTGGGACTGTACACCTTCCTGTTTGGAGAAGTAGAGTTGAGCAAGTGTGCATCACCACTCACATCCAGCCGGATTCCCTCTGTTCCTTATTTCTTCTTCTGAAGAAACTAGTGTGTCACTACAAAGTTCTGAAGTCTTAACTATTCTATTTCTTTTCCGACAGACTATGGAATCCCTAAATGGCGGTAAGCCATTCCTGCAAGCTTTTTACATTGATTTGCAGGGAGTCATCAAAACCCTGAGGTATTATGCAGGCTGGGCTGATAAAATTCACGGAATGACCATTCCTGTAGGTATGTGAAACATGAGTATGCTAAAAAAGGGAAATGTGGGGCTCTGCCAGAAGTACTTCATCAAACACAAAGAGAAGCCATGTACGTTGCAGAAATGAGACACTTGTGTCAGCTTGAACCAAGCATAAGGCAAACATTACGTCACTAACCTTTTTTGTGTCCCTTTTTTGTGTATAGATAGTCTACATATAAGTATGGAGGGCCATTTAAATCAGTTTATCAGTCAGATAGGGAGTAGGTATGCAAAGATTTACTGCTAAGAATTAGGTTAGACCTCAGTATGGAAGTGTTTAAGGGCAGAAGGGAACTCAGGGGTATCTATTTTAGCCACTAGATGGAAGAAATTTTATAGGAGACTGACAGGTGACATGTGAACCCACCTCTTGGTGAGGAGTCTAAGACTAAGCCAGGAGGAGGCTCCTGAGGAAAATTGGGTAACGGAGGTCATAGTTACGTAGATATCTGTTCTCAGATTGGTTCAGCCCACTAACATTTGTCTTTTGCAACACCACAATTCAATATCAATTTGATTTCATTGTTTACTTCTTTTCCGATGAAGTCCAGAATTTAGGGAGGTCATGCAGTCTTTATGTGTTACCTGCATTTCTCTGCAAAACATCCCCAGTTTTTGTTTGGCATTAGAACACAAGAAATAATGAATGTTTATTTGGATAGCAATTAAACATGTTAAGTGTTCTTTCACATTTAGAATCTGAAGACCCTGAGTAAGACAAACTGGAATTAAAGAGTGTATGCCTATGAGATAGTAAAACTTATTGCCTCAACAATGTCACTTGGCTAGTAAATGTCAGGTCCAAGAACCAAAATGTGTGTGAAAAATTATGGCACTGTATTTTGAGCACTTTGACTATAGACGGGCAATCGGGTACAGAGAAAAAGTATCCACCTTATTTATCTTCTTGAAGGATTGCCTTTTGTTAGAAGGCTTCACAAGAAGGAGAATGGTGATGATTTTGAACCTTCAACAAGATGCTACTTCCTCTGACTTGTGGTTTTGCCCCCACACTGTATTCCACCTCACTCAAGACCCGCTGTTAGCTGCTATTGCAGAATTATGCACTATCAGTTGGATCTGCCAGGGCCCTGGTGCTAGTCTCTTTATAACACTAGCCATTATTTCCAGGCCTAGCACTCAGTGGAGCCATTCTCTCTGACCATAAGTCCCGTGCTTGACCTTCCCTTGGCAACTCCTACTTATGATGATTAATAATAATCATTACTTGGATTTATTGGATACTTTCCCTTTGCCTGTTTATTGTATCTTCTACTGTAGTAGCCTTGAGAAGCATTATTTCCCCCCTTTCAATCTTTGTAACTCAAATCAGAGTCCTCTGTTCCTCTCCTGCCCATAGCTTCCCTGTGATAAAGGATGGATCAAAACTTTACTCAGTTTGCTAAGGGTGAAAGAGGAGTTGTGGTGCCTCCTGGTTCCCTTTGAATGAGTGATGATTTTATTGATTTTATAATAAGTAGGAAAATGTGGTCCATACTTTAAGCTGAATTTTGTTATAAAGTGGCTTTATAATATGTCAACATATATAGCAAAGATTTAAAACTACCCAGGTCATATATAGTTATTTATCAGTTTCATTTTTACTTCAGTTTTACCTCTTAAACTGGAGAATGAGCTAAACATGCAGATAATGATCACACCCTAAGCTTTTACCCTTAGCCAGCTCGTTCTGGCGCTGTCAATAGTGAATGGACGGGTGAACTCCAATCCTGTTTAATCACAATGAGAGCGAGGGCTGTTTGCTGCACCCACGTGAGAAGAACCGAGGTAGTTAGTAGGATATGAATTGATGGTGACAGGAAGCCATGAAGTCAGCTCTTCCCCAGGAACCTTTAGGAGACACTGCGGAGACACTGCGGAGAGCCTGAGGGATCCGTAAAGCTGACCTCATGTTATAGACACAGGGACTAAGTACAGAAGAACAAACTTAACATTTTCTCAAGACTGTGTAATGGAATAGCGATAGTGCTGAGACCAATTCATGGAAGACTCAGAAACATATAACATCACTTCTTAGAATCTACCAGCAGACTCCTGGAAGGAATAGTGTTAGCGCTATCTTATGCTAATGTAAAGTTTCATTGCTTGAATAAGCAGCCCCAGAATTTGTCACTGCTGTAAAATGCTCAGACAGTGCTGTGTGGTGTCTGCATACACTGGAGTCACTAGAGTAGAGAATAGAATCGTTCTCTGTTTTTACTCTAAATGTTTACTACCTGGATTATTTAAAGGGTTGCTATCTTCCCCAGAGTAATTCTACTGCAGTCAAATGTTCTACTACTGAGCTATACCCTCAAACACAGAGTAATTCTATGTGAACATTAGAGATAGCAAGATGGCATCCATTCATTGATTTATGCTACAGATTCTTATGTTACTAAAGGAATTCATTTTTATTGTTGCTAGCTATATAAGACTTGCTTTAGCTATTGAAATGCCCCTGGTTGTTATCTCTGGGAGCTTGAGGTTCATATCACATATCTCAATTTCTGATACATTAAGATTTGTTGACTATAATTACAGTTATACCATTAGATTTTAGTTTATTCCAGGATGTGCCAGAATATGAGACTAAAACTTACATTAAATGTTTTTTTAAAACATTTTAAATCTGTCTTTAAAAGTAATATTTTCCTTGAAGGAATTACTCAAAGATTAAATTTTTAATTAATTAATATAGATCTCTCTGTGTGTGTCTGTCTCTCTGTCTGTCTCCCTCTCTCTTTCCCTCCTTTCCCCTCTTTTCCTCCCTTCATCCCCTGTGTAATTTAATAAAATCCCCAACAAAAACTAGAGGGTAGTGGCTTGTTTACAGAGAGGCTTATTCTGTACTAATATACCTCTTGGGTGTGCATACTCAGCAGAAATTAATGTACTGTTCAGCTGAGTTTAGAGCACAGTGGAAGATCTAATTGTAAGGTTTTTATGTTCTTTATGACCAGAGGGTTCAGAGTGTATTCAGCAGGGTCACTGGGTGCTTTGAACACTGAAGCATGAGAAACACCATATAGCATCCAGACAGTACATGTAGCCTGAGAAACTGACTCCATACAGTTGTGAGAAGCACCATGTAGCATCCAGACAGTACATGTAGCCTGAGAAACTGGCTCCACACAGTAGGAAATGAATAGATTTGTTTTACTTTAATTCTTAGGTTTGAAGACTGTGGGAAGAAAAATGTTACTAACCTGTGAAACTTGTCACTTGGTCACTTTCCTTGAGATGAGGCCAGCAAGTAGCTCTATTACATTGTTAAGAAGTGAGCCAATTTGGCTGACCAAGCAAGTGATAGAAGTAGTGACATTGGAAAAGATTAGAAAGGTGGCTCCCAAATGACTGGTCCCTGGCAACCCTGCTCTGGGGAGTTGGAGCAGGGTCCTGATAGCAGTGAAGGGCCCCTAAGTGCCATTAGTTCTTCCCAAGGGGCCCAGTAGCAGGTACATATCTCATGTTTTCCAGAAACCAGCTGCCTAATTGGGGGTATCCCTTGGACATGTAGGAACACCTACTGAGTTCACAGGGCCCAGGGCCCTTTCTTATTCTTTTTATTCGGTGTTCTCTTGGGAAAAGCCAAGAGACAAGATACCCTGTGTTTATTTAGGACTTAGTGAGACCAGTCAGGAGGACTGCAGGAGTCGGTAGCCTTTCTGTGCCAACCTTCAGCTCAGTGTGTATCAAATCTGTGAACAGATTATCAAGTACATTTTATTCCTCATAACTCAGTTTATCTTGGGATACAATTATCTCCCCATAAGATTAGTTTTCAAAGCTATTGTCTACATTTTCCTTTCCTCTTATTTTTCAGTAGCTTTCAACACTACATGATACCTTTACAGTCTTATATATGTAGGACGGAGATGGAGAAACCTATGAGTCACTGTGCAGTGCTTACATAGGTGACTTTACATAGTGCATTTACCCTGAACCATCCGTTTTCTCACACTGTATTCTCTTCATCATCCCTAGTCATGCAGCCCATCTGTGCCCCCTCAGTGTTCATTCCTCCCCTCACTAGATTCACTGCTTTGTATTTAGCCACTTGAGTGCACCACCTTAGCTAAATTATAGTTTAGTATGGGTGCTTTCCTTGCCAATGGACTTTTCTTGAGTGTTGACCAGTATGGTTGCTGCTCATGGAAGCCGTTTCCAGAGAACAGTCAACTGATGGGCAGTAGTGACTTGTACTGGTATAGTTGACGGTGTCTGTTTAGAAGATTCATGAGTTGGCTCCATACAGAGTTGGTGTAGTGAATTGACCTTTAAAGTACCACTTGGACTAAACGTCATCCTATGGATAGTCTCTACATGTCGGCTTGTTGTCCTGCCTGCCCAAGACTGCCTACATCCCTCTCTCCTCCCCTTAGGCTAGAATCTCTTAAACACCACCAAGAGACAAGGTAAAGATTGAGGGAAAGGATTGCAAAAACATGACAGAGACCTAACCCTTGATATTCACAATGTTCCTCAAATGACTAACATAATGAAGGGCCTGACAGAAAAGGGGCAAAGGATTTAAATTTGAAAGAAAAATTGAAAATGGTCAGTACATTCATCCTTAAGTATCATAAACACAATTCAAAGTTAAACACAGAACGGTTGCCTTATTCTAGATTCAGGTTGGCTAAAATGAAGACATTCAGGAAACTGGTTAAAGAGTAGGAAATGGAGCATGTTGTCGGGACTTTACTTTGATAAAGGGTGACTTCCAAATACTTATTAAAACATTAAAGACACATACACTTTAATCAAGAAACCCCAGCACAGATGTACTAACATATAAAGTGCTGTCCTTTGCATAAGCCCAGAGAGGGACTTGCTGTTAGCTGGACTGAGAATGGAGGGAGGGGAAGGCAGCAGCCTGAGTGCCCTTGTGATGATATAAACTCGTGCAACTGAAAGTTCTCAGAGAAATGAATAGCAGCTAATTTAGGGAAGGACTGGAGATCAGGGGATGGGAAAGGCTGGGAGGAGAAAGAAGAACAGAAAGAAAACTTTATTTAAAAACATATAATTTTGAACTTAGCTGAAACAACCCTGGGTGAGAAACGTTAGTGGTTAAGACGTGCTGAGAGATGGAGATAAACTGCGTCATTTGTCTCTGTCTCACCCACACCCTCCTGTCCTCACCTCCATCCCCAGTTCCAACAGCCAGCCTGCCCCAGGCTTAGCTGTAGCTTCACTTTCCTTGGGGGAGGTGGTGCTGCTTTTGACAGACAAACCACTAGTGAAGTGACCAGCAACAAATCGGGAAACAAAGACTTGGTTCAATTAGCTTTTTTAAAGTACCCAGATAAAAGCAACAGCATTTTTCTAAAGAATTTGGTTTGGGCTTCCTGGCTAATTGATTGTTTCAAGTGCCTACTATTCCCATAAGAGAAGCGAGGCTGTTCAGTGTCTCTGGAACTTTTCCTCCAAGCCCCTAGGAATACCTGCCTGTGTCCCCAAGACCCAGGCCATGCCTGTGACAACTGCATTGAGTGAAGGAGTATATTTTCCTTTACTTCTTCATATTTTCCAGCTGCCCAGCATTAAAAATGTGCTCACTAGCATTTCACTTAATAGCTTTTCATTTTGAAAACTGCCAAGAAAGCTGTTTAAAAGCTTGAGGTACCTTGGTATTTAAATCAGCTAACTATTCTATATGGGTTAATATTTAACATAAAACTGAGTTTTTAATGTGTTCCAGTTTTTAAGTTTCATCTTGCACAATTGTTTTGTGTTTCATAAATTTATTCTTCATTCTGTTGTAGACGTCCTCTCATCTGTTCTGTTCATGTGGTAGGTTTATGTGTAGCTGCCTGTGTGCATGCCTGCATGTGCGCGCGCGCGCACACACACACACACACACACACCCCTAAGGGCTGGCACTGTCGTGCTTGGTGAGTAGGGTGTGCCTCAGCTTCATTTCTGATTTCCGATGCCATGCCAGCGCTTCTCTGACTCCCCTGACACTCTCTGTGGAGCGACCATGCTTATCTCTTTCAGATGGAGACTATTTTACTTTCACGAGACACGAGCCCATCGGAGTGTGTGGACAGATCATCCCTGTAAGTGCATCTCCTCACACTTCGTATTATTTATTTTCACTTGGCCCAGTTCTCTTAAAGACATATAAAGCACGGTCCTTAGTGATGTGTGGTTTTTGTTGCTGGGAAGACAAACCTGAGCTCGTGCTGTTGACGTGTCTCCAGCAGCCTCTCTGCACATGCTTATTTGAACAGGTGAAGCGAGTTTCAGGCCTATCACCATGAGTAGAGGTCTCAAGTCATGGGATTCTCCTGATAAAAAAGGACAGTGTATGAACAACCCACCCTTGGTTATGAATACCTGTCTGCTTATGGGGAATTAACATGAGGTTGTATTTGCTTGTTTCTGTTTAAGATTGGCAACTCAGCATCTTTCCAGGCATATTGTTTTATATGGCCATTTATTTATTTATTTATTTATTTTGCCACTGTCTCCTTTCACAGGAGTCTAGAGAAAGGTGCTTTAAAAAGACAGCAGCACAGTTAACATCACAGTCCAAATTGAAACCATTCTGGGCTGTTGTCTGTCTTGTAAAGAAAAATAGGTGTAGTGACTAGTGTTTGGATTGGAACATTAAACACTGTCCTTCGCTCTCTCGCATACACACCCTTTGCACAGCACAAGCATCACCCAGGCTTCTAACAGGACTATCTCATAGTTCTGGCTGGGATTTTGGGGTCAGGGGGATGGTGGGCTGTGCTGACATTAAAGGCAGTATAGATAAGACAAGAAGATCTTTTCTTTCAACACATAGGGGGATGACTCAAGAATAATCTTTGAGTTTGGGAGCCAAAGATTCTTAGGGGCCTATTAATATTGGTTCAAATGATCAATAAGCCCTGGTTTATCTGTGACCTTCACTAGAGAATGAAGAAAGGAAAGAGAAAGTTTTGGTTTGAGTTCTTCCTCTCCCCGCTTCAGGGAACCCCTCTGTGTCTGCCACCTTCTCTGCAAGCATCAAAGCTGCCCCTCTTGCTCTCCCAGGTCCTCAGAGCCTCAGCTTCTCTCACAAGACAAGAGCTCCTGTCAGCCAGCTCCCTCAATTACTGCCTCCAAGATTTACGCACTGTAGATGGAATTAAAACATCACCAAGGACTCCTAAGTTTATAAACAACTAAGGGGAAAAGAAATTGGGTGTTTGGTGAAGGCAAGACACTTGTATATTTTTGCAGCTTGCCAGAGCCAGTGAGAATCCTTCAAGGGTGGCAGCTGAGATGCTTCAGGCAGAAACACACTGTGATCAGGGGCTGAAGCAAGGGGAACTGAAGCGCTGTTTTCTTCCTTAATGTAATTATCAGACACTTGATAGTCTCATGCCTGGGCTTTTGACAATACAAGCTTAATGTTCTATCAAAATCAGTTTAGGCTATGTTAGTCCCCATCTTCATAGTCTCATAAAGATACTTTAGTTTGATTTTCATGCTGTATTTTACTGATGAAATTTTTGTCTATTCATTGGTAGGTACATTTTATAAAATGAATAGTTGTATTTTTATGACAATGCATATGAAAGGGCCACATTGAAGTCACATTGTCTTAAAAATAATTGATAGCTAGGGTTTTAGTTTCTAGATAATATACATAAAACATTTTTCATACCAATGTGAAAATCTTGGTGTAAAAATCCAAAATTTAAGGGAAAACATTCACATATTGAGACTTAGGAACAAAGCCCAATTTTATAAATATAAAAGCAAAATAAAAAGTAAAGCTAAACAAAGAAGAGTCTCTCCCTGCTTCTCCTCAGCACAAGCTTTCCTTAGGTGGACGTTTGGAGTGTGAGGATTCACTGGACAGAGGGAAGGAGACACTGTGAAGGCCAGTGTTCTCTTCATAGTGATGCCATCGGAACCCAAGCTCTACCCTTGGTGGGGTAGATGATCTATGTTCAGGACAGTTTTGAAAATCTGAGAAGCCACAGCTTCTTTCTTTCAAAATCTGAGAAGACAAAATGTAATGAAGAAACGTTTTCTCTGCCTATTAACCTTTCTTTTCCCTTCCAGTGGAACTTCCCCCTGTTGATGTTCACCTGGAAAATTGCTCCTGCACTGTGCTGTGGTAACACCGTGGTCATCAAGCCTGCAGAGCAGACACCACTCAGTGCACTGTATATGGGGGCCCTCATCAAGGAGGTAGGACAAACTAACTCCAGGGGGCTTTCTTCCACTCCCTCATGTGGAGCCTGCGAAACAGAGAGCAGCTGAAGGGTGATACAACACACAGCTTCTTCCAACTTGTGTTTCTTAGGCTGGCTTTCCACCCGGAGTTGTCAATATCCTGCCAGGGTACGGGCCAACAGCAGGGGCAGCAATAGCTTCACACATTGGCATAGACAAGATTGCGTTCACAGGCTCCACTGAGGTAAGTACCTGAGAGACTGTGGGCTGAGGGGAAGTCCCATGAGTAAGCAAAGGGGTTGAATGGAGATGCGAGTGTAGCGTGCACGCTTGTAATCTCCTTGCTGGAGAGGCAGAGATGGCAGGTCTCTGAGGTTGCTTGCCAGCCAGCCTTGGCTACTTGGCAAGTTTAAGGACAGGGAAGAGGGTCTGCCTCAACAAAATGAAATAAGGTGACTGCTTCTTAGAATGACAGACCCTTGAGGTTGTCTTCTGGTACCTACATGTGTGCACATACACGTACATAAATAAATGCCGCAGGTAGTACCCATAGGGTCAGCACCCACAGTGAGCACTCAGGCCCCTCAAGGGGCAACACCAGTCTCACTTATAGATCCCCAATGAATGTGAAAGCAGAAGTGCACACTGACTCTTTCTGATCTTCTCTGTGTAAATACCACCCCACAGACTGGGGCTCTGGGCATTTCTTTTAGTTAAGATATAGGACAGAAGCAAGTAGAGAAGCTGGGAATCTAATCTAGTATATAATAGAGGAAAAGGGAACAACTTTTCCTTTGCATTTCACCGGGTCCTATGATGCAAGAGGCAGCTGACTGCCTTGTAAGCCATAGGGATGCTATAGAGCTCTGGTCAGCAAGGATTTCTATGAAAGGCCAGGCCCTTAAGTGTTGGAGCTTTGCAAGCAATACAGTCTCCATTTCATATCCACTATGCCTAACTGGTACCAAGCATGTGTCATATATGAATTTATGAGTCAAGCCGAACACAAAACCTTTTTCATAGATACCAAAATTTGAATCCTGTGTCATTTTCTACATCAAATACCTCATTTTTTTTCAGATAGTGAAAAATGTAAAGACTGTTTTTATCTAGTAAGTCAAACCAAACACAGCAAGGCAAATATGAGTTGTGGTTTAAGATTCCTGATCATCATGAATCTGTGCTCTGTCATATCTTTGATTCGGGTTCAGATGATGAAAAAATTTCAAACTGTTGTTAGAGTAGATGCTAAAGAGTACCTGCATCTAGTTAGGATTGGGTCAATAATGGAACTAGAAATGTTGTCACTCTCTGTGAGCTAGCGCTGTACCAGAACTGCAGGTATCCTTGTTGGAACCCCGTGGAGGACAGCAGCACTGGGTGTGGACCCACAGGGCTGCAGTAGTCAAGCTATGACACAGTATGAGAGCTGTGTCTGTCACTTAGAGTAGAAAATGGAAAAGAAACAAGTGAAATTGGTTTATAACATGTTTAATACAATATTTTAAAAAACATTATTCTAGCCTATCTCTATAAAATTAGTAACTCCATATTTTACATTCTCTTTACCCAGTGACATCTGTGAGATCTGGTGTACAATTTACATTCATACCACAACTCAGTGTCATTAGCTATATTTCAAGTGCTCTTATAGACATATGTGGCTGGTGGTTGGCATACCTGCCAGAGAGATCTAGAAATTTCTTAAAGTCAGGCGATGCAAAACTAATGATACTTAGCTAAATGATCTCTTATTGGCTTTATCTAAGCTAAATAGACTTGCATGCTAATTTACATTCTCTGTTTTCAAACTTTTATTTGACTTTTACTTGCTATCATAATTTTTATAATGTATAGAACATGCAACCCAAAATGTGGATGTGAAAGGGACATATTCTTCTGGGTGCACTGAGTCTGTTCCTTTATAAGTATTTGCCAAAGACTAGATGCTACAGAGCACCTGCATCCAATTAGGGTCCAACTATAAAGTAATATTCACAAAGCAGCCATCAAAAGGAATTCTGAATTAAAAATGGAGGCAGAAATCTGGCAGGCTTTTAACAGAGTCACAAGAAACTCCATCTTTATCTCATGTGACGATGGTTGACAAGAATCCTGAATAAGATGCTTTCAAACAGAATGAACCAGTATCTACAAAGAATTATATACCACAACCAAATAGAAGTCAATCCAGGAATACAAGGTTGGTTTAATATAGAAAACAGTCGATTTAATACTCCATATTAGTCGAATAAAAAGCAAAAGCTACATGATCATCTCAGTAGACATAAAAAAAGCACTTGACAAAATCTATGTGGCACAGAAACCTACACACAGCATTATTATTCCTTGAAGTAAAGATGTCCCAAATGTCTATCAAATGATGGATAGATACAATGTAATATAGCCACAAGCGGTATTTTATTCAATAATAAATAAGAGAATGAAACATACATAATATGGGTCAACTTTGGAATTTAAAGAACGTGGCAATGACAAGCTGTATATTTTACAATCATACTTAATTGAGAGATGTCTAGAAAAGGCAAATGTATACACTCAAAGCAGATTAGTGATCGCTAAGGCTGAGATGAGTGACTGGATGAGTATGAAATTTCTTGTGGGTTAGCTGTATTTAGATAGCTGTAATCATCGTGGGAGCTGTACAGCTCTGTTAACAAACTAAACTGCCTGACCCACATGCATCAAAAGGAACATCTTAAAGGGTATGAAATGAATCTCAACGAAGTTGTAGAAAGTGAATGATTCTAATGGAGGTTTTAAACTTTGGGTGTTAATAGTCAACATTGACTGAGCAATTACTTCTTAATGCCAGCCAAGTGCTTGTCATCCTACCACATGGCCTCAGCAGCCACAGAAGATGCAGGGGCAAGCTTAGCCCAGCTGGCAAGGCTAAGTAACTCATCTTGCTATATGCTAGTAAGTTACAAGGCTGTAAGCCACACCCAGAGCCCCAGTGCCAGACAGTACTGCACTGCTTTCTGACTGGAGTCTCGTACATGCCTTCAGCAGCTAGGGTTTGTTGAAATCCAGAATAGCAGGTACCCTCAAAGAGGATATTTATTGTCTGTCTGTTTTATTTTTTTTTCCTGAGAGCTCCAACTATTTTTTCATTTAATTTTGTTTTTGCTTATTCACTTTACATCCCTCTCACTGCCCCTCCCAGTCAGCCCCTCCCACAATACTTCCTCCATCCTCCTCCTCCCCTGCTCCTCTGAGGGGGCTTTAGTTTTTGAAGCAGTATTACTCTGCAGGCCACGCTGGCCTCAAACTTATGACAGTCCTACAGCCTTAACCTAGAAAATTCAAGGAATACAAATGCCCAGCTCTCAAAGAACAGAATTTTTGGATAATGCAGGATTCTCTGTGGAAACTGATCCATTGCAAGAGTCATTTAAAAGTATTTAAGTCTGAAAGGCTCTCACCATGGTTCTAATTAATATTTTCTAAATTTCACATTGGAATTGCATCTTTACTACCTGTGTCATTTGATCTGATACAGATCACTTGTCTGCCACTCTCTGGTACAGGAATTAAAGTTGGATCCCAAGGTATCCCAAGCCAGTTTCACCAACCTTGCCTGCACACTTAGTTACCGTCCACTACTAGGCTTTGGGGAAACAGGCAGTGAAATGTGTGTCAGGATAGCCCACAGGACAGTCTCTAAGTGGCCCTTACAGTGTGCCATGCAAGCTCACACACAAAGAAGTTGCCTGGGATGTTTCCTTTAAAATTGCCCATTTTTAAAGATCTGTTCTAATGGGATAGAACCAAAATTCTTCTCATGAAGTTAAGTTGTATCTTTTACATCTAGAGAAATTTCACTGTTCAAGACATTTAGACTTGAATAAAGAGCTGCTTCATTCAAAAATAAAAATGCATTTTTAAATTAAGAGCATTCCTCCTCCCTTATTTTTGAGATGGTTTAAAAAATATATGGTTTTATTTTATACATATAAGTACTTGATGGCATGTATGCATGTGCAGCATATACATGCAGAGCTCATAGGGGCCAAAAGAGGGTCCCCTAGAACTGGAGTTATAGATGGGTTTGAATCACTATATGGATGCTGGGAACTGAACTCGGGTCCTCTGCAAAAACAGCCAGTGCTCTTAATCACTGAGCCATCTTTCAACAATAAAAACATGTAAGGAAAAGATAATTCTCCCTCTAAATTCTGTAGTGGCTACTGTCCACTTGGGAAGGATTTAGATATACCTTCCTTTTAATGTGAAAATATAGGTTATGGGACCAAATAGTGAAGGAAACATGGAGGAAAGGACCCCAGTTCTGGAGACCACTGTGAGTGATGTTGCCTGCTGTCAGTGTGCCATGACACTGGTATTAGTTACATCTCAAAACCAGTCCCACATGCCAATACCAGTACCTTCCAAAGGTCAGTACTTATCTTTCTGCAGTGTAGGGTGGGAGCTAGTGTTTGATGCTCCTTTTCTGCAGTGTAGGGTGGGAGCTAGCGTTTGATGGTCCCTAGCAGTGAGGTACAGTCTTTGTTTATCTTCCCAGCAGTTCCACTTTTGACAGACATTTAAAGTTCCAAAGCTGCAGGTTATGTACCAATACATAGATTTTTTCCCTGTTCAATAAAGTCTTTTCAAGATAATGTGGAAAGATGGGGAAGAGTGCTAAACACTACCTTAAAAACTTACCACACCAGATGAGACCTGTCGAGGAGTCAGTACATGTTTGATTTCCTAATTTCATCCACACTTGAAGGTTCAGCCTGCCTGCACTGGATCTCATACCCTCAGTAACTGGTGAGCATGGGACCTCTGAGTTCTTGCTGGGATACTTAATCTTTATGGAGTACAAAAGTATGTGACAGTAGACAATGGGGAGGTTTTCTTTACAGCTCTTTCCCTAAGTCATCTTCCTAGTCCCCTGGTTATTGTCCTCAGACATATTAGCCTGAACTAATTTCCATCTACAAAGCTATGCAGGGACATACATGCACAGAGCATGTCCAAGATGAATAGTTGATGGTCAGTTGAATTAGCCTTGTAATAAGCAAGAACTTACATTCACTTAGGAAGTTAACTTAGTTCAGCTTGAGTTAATATCCCTCTATCTTTTACTTAGAAAATAAAGTACTGTTCCATGCAGCTTGGGAGAACACTATTTTGCTACTCTTTGCCTTTCTCTAGAAAGCAGTAAAGTCGTAGTTTTTCCAGCAAGAAATTTAAACATAGGATTCAAATTCCATTAAGAAGATCAATTAAGATCACATATGCTAGATTTTTATGTGAAATCTCAGCTTGCTTTAGATGCCTATTATGGTTGCATGCATTTTTGTTACAAGACTTATTGTGCAATCTTTACAGTCCTCAGATTTCCTGCTGTAGATTAGGGATGAGTTTTACTTACTTTGTGGACTGAGAAGGTGAAAGAAACTGGACTGAAGTATTTGGCATGGGGTCTGGGTCTTAGCAAAGTGTCAGTGGAGATGAGACATTATTGTTTCCTAGGTTTTGTTGTTATTTGTTTGAGACAGGGAACTCACAATGTAACCCTGGCTGGTCTAGAACTTGCTATAGTCAGAGGCAGGCTGGAAGAGATCCATCTCTCTAGTCCTGAGATTAAAGGCATGTGCCACCACACGCAGGTATTCGCTATTTTGTTTGTTTATTTGGCTGTTTGAGTGTCTTAAGGGAGGTGGAGAGGATTGAGACAGGGTCTTACTGTGTAGCGCTGTCTGTCCTGGAACTTGACTGTGGAGACCCAACTAGCCTGGAGATCCCAGAGATCTGACTGCTTGAGTGCACCACCACGCCCAGCTATTTAGTTATTTATTTATTTATTTCCTATTTATTTCCAAGTGACATTTATAGGACAATCTATGCTTAGGAAGGTATGGTATAAAAGAAGGGCCAATAGATTTTCCCAGATAAGGGTAAGGATCCAGCTTTCTGTGTGATCTTGGCCTCTTTCCTGTCCTTCATTTTTCATGTTTGGCAGGCTGTAGTAACTCTGTTAAGGTTTATTTGTGGCTTGGGACAACACATTTGAAAGGTCCACCCGTACTGCTTGGCACACTGAGAGGTTTCAGTAAACAGGAGTTGAGTATGAAACCTCCATTTGCAAAGAATGTCTGTCGAGGGCTAGTTCCCACTCTCCTCTGGCAGCTTCCCTCTCCTTTTGTTTGTTTTGCGGCTTTCATAAATAGTTTACAGATATTTTTGGCTTCTAGTAAGTAGCATATGTGTGTTTCTCTTCTGTTTCATGTTTTGAAAGATCGACCAAGTGCTAGCTTGCATAAACTTTTAAAATCCTGTAGGTAAATTAGTGGACTACTTAGAATGTAGCCCAGGAAGAGATTGGTACCCATTGAGCAACTCACGTAGGATTTCTTGCTGTGGTCTAGAGTAGGGGCCACTCTTTCAACCACGGTTTGCCAAAATGACATTCTGTTATTTAGAAGAAGCATGTAATGTAGATGTCATTGCTCTCAGCAGTTGTTCAGGAGCACCTTGCCTGTGGTGCTGGTGGGAACTCCTTCAGATTCAGGTTGCTGGACTTCACCCCAGAGCTTCTGGATTAAGTTGGACTTGGCAGTGAGTCTAAGAATCCTCATTTTAATAAACTTTTCTAAGAATTCTTAATCCATGGTCAAGAATCAGTGGTTTACTTGGGTCGGATCAGTTGGGTCACACTCCACATCCACTTAGAACTCCACGATGCTGGGCATGTCCGTCTATGCTGAAACAAGACATTTGTATTTGCTAAGACCACCCGCATTGTCTTTAGATGCAGTTTCACTGCTGGCCATTCTAACAGGCTCTTCCCAGATGGCCCTGTCCCCATGCCACACAGCGAGAGTGGCTAAGCTCTTGTGCTATGACTCTTATTTGCAGTGAAAGCCATGAGTGTTGCCATCCTGGGTGCCAGAAACCACAGGCTGTTGGGCACTGGTATATTCTTTGTTTTATTTCTGGTTTTCACTTAACTTCTCTTACTTCTCTTGATTATTCTTTTCCCACCAGGCTCTGATTATGTTAAATTTTAATTAACTTATCCCTAATACACTTATTAAACTTTAAAAACTGTCACTCCATACCTTAGCTTAGTTTATCTTAGTTTCAATGTAATTTTCATGTTAGTTGTCCACAAAGGACAAAAAAGAGTTATGTGGTACAGTTAACCTATACTATAACTATTTACTTGCTTAATAGATTGTTACTAGATTTATTGAGGCATGCTCTAGGTACAGTAGATCTCACATGCTTGCAGTGTACAGCATGGTAAGGCAGGCATGCAGAGTCATCCCCTGGGAGCACAGGCTCAGTCAGAGCAGGCAGGTACCACACTCAGGAGTCTTCTCCAATCTCCGTCTTTCTCTCATTTTGATCCCTACTCTTTTGGGTATTTTCTACTTTTTGACTAAATTATTTTCATTTTCTACAAGTTTATATAAATGGATACAGTATCAATAGCTATTTTCACTCAGAATAATTTAATTTGAGATTCGCTTGTATTGCTGTATTAGCTACTAATTCTAACTGTATTTTATTTTATGGATAAATCACAATTTGATTATCCTGTCAGTTGTTATTGGACATTTGAGTTGTTTCCAGATTGGGTTTAGTAAAAATAAAAACCTCTGTAAACAATTCATATATAAACCGTCTCTGCTTCCTCCCCCATTGTGAGTGTGTGTGTATGTGGGCGTGTGTGTGTGTGTGTGTGTGTGTGTGTGTGTGTGTGTAAGAGAGAGAGAGAGAGAGAGAGAGAGAAAGAGAGAGAGAGAGAGAGGAGAGATATCTAGGGATAGCCACATGACCACATAACCATGACAGGTTGAAGTTTTAATACCATTTTATATTTCTATCTGCAAAGGAAGTGCTTCCAACTCCCCCAGTGTTTGATAGTTAATCCCTTCAGATAGTTAGATGATGTTAATATCAGTGGGGTTTTGTTTAGAATTCTCCACTATTAAGAATTTTTTTCTTTTAGTTATCTGCTACAATGTACTGTCTTTGGTAGGGTTTCTTTTAATGTTTGCCCCTTGGGAAGGGAAGCATTGTTTTCTTACTGCAGAAATCTGAAAGTTCTTTTTATATTCTCGGTATAAGTCTTAATACTTTACAGGTCTTAACTCCAGTCTGTGGTCTCTCTAATCGTCTTAACAGTAGTTTAAAGAACAGTTGTTCTTAGGTTTGAGGGGATCCAGTCCAGCAATATTTTATTTTATAGATCAAGCTTTTGACATTATTTCTAAGAGACCTTTGCCTGCCTTAAGAGCTCCTGTTTCTCCCTGTAGGGATTTTTGGTTTTGTTTTACATTTAAGATGCACTTTGAGTTGATTCTTTGAGTTAATTGTTTGTTATGAAATAAAGATTGGAGGTATCTCTTATTCACATGAATGGATGTAGTTGTCACCACTTCTTGAAACGATGCCCCCTCCACTGGATTACCCTGTGTCTTTCTCAAGCACGAGTATCCATATTTATTTGGTTCTTTCTAGATTTTTCTGTTTTACCTATCTATGTTTTCATTCACCAATACCACATGATTTTGATGGCAACAGCTATATTTAAAACAGGAGAAAATACACCAATAACTAAGCGCTCACTCTTATAAGGTGGAGACAGTCTGTGGGCAAGAGAGATAGAGGAGCAGTGTGGTGATTTGAATAAGAAGGCACCCATAAGCACATATATTTGAATGCTTAGTCACTAGGGAGTAGGATTATTTTAAAGGATTAGAAAGATTGGGGGTATCCTTGTTGAAGGAGTTGTGTCACTGGAGACAGGCTCTGAGGTTTCAAAAACCCATGCCAGGCTCAGTTTCTTTCTCTTTCTGCTGCCTGGGGATCAGGCTGTAGCTCTTAGCTCTGCTCCAGTGCCATGTGTGCTGCCATACTGGACTGCCTTGATGATGATGGACTAAGCCTCTGAAACTGTAAGCCAGCCCCAGTGGAATTCTTTTGTGAGAGGTGCCTTGGTCATAGTGTCTCTTCACAGCAATAGAAAACCAACTAAGACAGGGAAGAAGCCAGGAGAGTTTGGGAAGGAGATTCAGGAAGAAGGAGACCTGTAACAGGCTTGGCTGGTAAGAACATGTACCGTAGTGAGAACCATACTCTAGTGTGCATTGTTCAGCTGACTTTTTCCAGTGGAGTATATATTTGATATTTCTCAAGGGAGGCTTCCATTCATTTAGAGGGGAACCAGTTCTGTGTCTTTTGAAGTATCTTCATGTTTTTCAATCTGGAATGACATCAGTGGCAAATGTCAAAGGACCTTATCTAGAACATGAAAATCAAGTTGTGACTATTCATAGTAATAGTGAGCAAGTGGAGGATGCCCACAGGCAGAGCAAGTGGAGGATGCCCACGGGTAGAGCAAGTGGAGGATGCCCACAGGCAGAGCAAGTGGAGGATGCCCACAGGCAGAGCAAGTGGAGGATGCCCACGGGTAGAGCAAGTGGAGGATGCCCACAGGCAGAGCAAGTGGAGGATGCCCATGGGTAGAGCAAGTGGAGGATGCCCACAGGCAGAGCAAGTGGAGGATGCCCACAGGCAGAGCAAGTGGAGGATGCCCACGGGCAGAGCAAGTGGAGGATGCCCACGGGCAGAGCAAGTGGTGGATGCCCACAGGCAGAGCAAGTGGTGGATGCCCACAGGCAGAGCAAGTGGAGGATGCCCACAGGTAGAGCAAGTGGAGGATGCCCACAGGCAGAGCAAGTGGAGGATGCCCACAGGCAGAGCAAGTGGAGGATGCCCACAGGTAGAGCAAGTGGAGGATGCCCACAGGCAGAGCAAGTGGAGGATGCCCACGGGCAGACACATGATTACATCATTCTTATCCCCCTGCCTGGTATTTATTCATCCATCTATTCTTTTTAACTTTTTTGGTTACTTGGAAATCACAGAATCTTGTAGATCAAACATGTCACTTAAAAGTAGATTTGGTCATAGCTTCTGTTAGGATTGCTCCAGGGAGAAGGAACCTATTGACACATTACAAAACATCTGCAATGGTCTGAAACAAGAAGCTTAGTTGAAGTGGCTGCCTTCCATTTTACTTCAGCAACAGCCTTTAGAAAGCAAACAGTACTCAGATTAAAGATAGGATCAGCTTCTCTTTATGCAGCTAAATACATAAGCAATATGTGTAAATATTTAATACGTGAATATGAAAGGCTTCTTTATAAACACAGAGTCAATAAACATCCTCAACAAAGTACGGGAAGACAGTTTGCATTTTGCTTGATATAATGTATTTTTTTTTCATTCAGTTAGATTAACAAACCATGATTTCATCATTAGTCAACAAGATAGTAGGGAGACCATCAAAGCAAACTACAGGAGAGTCCAGATTGATTTGTGCCAAGCCAATGTTTGTAGCTAGCAGCTGTGTTACCACGGATGCTAATTCACGCAGTGGGGTTCTCCTTTCATTTCCCTAGTGGGGTGACTGTCCTGTCCTATGATGCAGACCCATTCCTGCTGCTGGAGTGATGAATCAGGCCAGCTCTTCTCCTGCCCTCCTCAGCCCTTGTAGGCAGTTTGTGTTTGGGGGCAGTTTTAGCTGCTTTTTTTTTTAACAGCAAAGTGGCCTTTTCCTAAGGTTGTGCAGAATCCTGTAGTGAATCAAAGAATTTTTAATGAAAAAATTATACCAGTTTGATATGATAAAATGTTCAAATGTACAGGTTTTAAATTTGTTAGCTTTTCTTTTTAAAAATTCTTGAATCACGAATGTGAAGGAACAAGAGGAAGTGTGGTTCTGTCTTTTCTGGCTGGGGTGCTCTGGTTTCCTGTCTCACTTACTAAAGCAAGGACTCTGCTGTAGGCTCTCTCCAGGCTGAAGTTGAATGGCCAAATCCTAAGAAGCCTGTCCCTTTGACTCAGCTAGTTGGTGGGACATGCATCTTTCTGATTTGAGTAAATCAAGCTTCTTCCTATTAGAGTAAAGTAAGAAATCAGACCTTGTGTTTTTCTTATTTATTTGAAAAAGGGATGGCAAAATGGAACAGCCAGGTGATTTAGACTAAGTTGATCATAAGATCCTGTGCATAATTGTCAGACTCACATAGCAGAGGGACCCTAATCACAGCACATCTAGAGAAGAGGACTCACCACAGAGAGGCATGGTAGAAAGAGCTCTAAGCTCCTGGTTAGCATTCTAGGTCCAGTACATGTTCTGTCACTTTGTGGGTACCAGTCACTAAGTCATTTCTAAACCTCTTTGAGTCCTGTTTTCTTCCAACTATAAAATGTAGCAATAACTCTTGCCTCTCATAATTGCTGTGAAGATTAAAATAGTGTGTGTGAAGACAAACAGCATATAAGAGGCACTCAGTCAACAGTTAACATTAAATGGAGCCATGATGCCAGACAAAAGCTGTCCTTCAAGATGGGTTTTGGCTTGCTTTGTTTTTGAGACCCCTCTCCCAAGTTCTTTTGCAGTTTTGGGAATTGAACCTGGGGCTTTGCAAATGTTACCACTACTGAGCTGTGTCTCCATGGTTCTTAGTGGTAGTAGTATATTTGAATACTCTTGGGATCTTTGGAAAAATAGCCACAGCTATGTACACTTTCAAGGTAGAGTGCAGACACAGAAAAGGCTCTGAGTGCCTGAGCTCCCTAGGTATAGTCAGTCTTCCAGTTGTGCAGCCATTCCCTGCATGAGAGGTGAGGCTAAAAAGATCAGAAAAAAGGGCGCACAAGTCCGGGTTGGCTGCAAGCTCAGGCTAGGATGGGCTTCCCACAGGCCTCTACCTCTGTTGCCCTCACTTTCAGAGTCTTCATGAGTAGCTAGGCTTACTGACTCAGCAAATGTGACTGAAAATTACACATGTACACACACACACACACACACACACACACACACACACACACACACACACACGAACAAATCAAACAGAGCCCCTGGACTGACAAGTTTAGTTTAGTGAGGAAAGCCCACAGCTGGTAAGTAAGTACAGGGTGAGAGTTATGGGCAAAGCACAGTGGGATGGGAGGAGAAGGAGCCAAGCTCCGTGGGAAGGGTGGGAGAGAACGCTCACTACTCAGAGGAGGTGCCCAGAGGGAGATCTGCAAGGAGTTTATCAAGGAAGCCAAGAGAGGAAAGCCTTGCCAGGCAAAAGAAGCAGTTTGTTCAAAGACCCAGAGGATGTTCCAGGAAGAGCGTGTGGTTTTGTGGGGGCTCTGGTGTAGCCGGGCGGTGGTGAGGATCGTGGGAACAAAGGCCAGAAGCATATTCATGGTTGTATTGATTTCCATAGTCTGTCTTTCACAGACAGTGCTTTGAAATTGCTGTTACCATGGGAAAGTTGCCTTGATTCTTTCTGTTTCTTTCTGTTGAAAATTGAACAGATTAATATGTTTCTTGGTATTTCAAGACAAAAATGCTCACTTGGTGTATTTGTTGCCATTCCTGTTTCCATCTCATCTGGAACCAGGAAGTGCAGCTCTGAGAACTTAGAAAGAAAGGGGAGAAGCAGGGTCGGAGACTTAGGGTCCAGTTTAAGAAATGAGCATATGGTCGAGAAAGTTGGCATCTTCAGAAGGTGCGTGAGATCTTTTGTACAATTCTGTTCCCTGTTTCTTAAAAGACACCTTACCTCTGAGAAAGGACCTACTTTTATTAAGGTAAATAATTCATGAAAAAAGTGTATGCAACTTCAGAAACTGTAGAGAGCAAACACCTTGTATGAAAATGGCCTTGAAAAAGCCTTTTGTGTTCTTTTGTAGTTGTTGTTCTGGATAACAAATTATTTTCTTTGTTGAGAGCCAAATTACCTTCCCTTTGCTGCCCATTGCTGTGAAGAGGAAGGATTCTGGAGTGCCGGCTCTCCACTCTTCAAACAGGGTTGGGAGGCAGAGTTGGTCTGTGCCAGCAATCCTGCTGAGAATTAGCCCAGTTTCACATGTCTGTGGGAACCCCTCACTACCCGTGCCTGCTTGGGGTACACAGATAGAGCTGGAGTCTCTGCAGGGAGTGCGGCCTTAGGAAACAACGTGGTAGGACACTATCGCTTACTCTTTCATAAAGAGGGCTGTGTGGGGAAACTCAAAACAGACCTGCTTTTCTACCGCTCTGAGCAGCTGTGGTGCTCTTGGGAAATGCCACTTCTGCTCCTTACGGCAAGAAAAACAGTCTCTGAGTGAGTACAGGCCCCAGGAGTCCCATCTGTCCTTTTAACTCCAGTTAACCAGAGTGCTAAGGGATGAATTTGCTGCTTGGGTTGAGCTTTCATTCTTCAACTGAAGAAGCTGAAACCAGGGAAAGGAGCAGTTTCAAACTGAACAAACTGAAGGCTGTTGGGAGCAGGGCCGCTTTATAGTGCTCAGGATTCTCCTCTCCTCTCCTCTCCTCTCCTCTCCTCTCCTCTCCTCTCCTCTCCTCTCCTCTCCTCTCCTCTCCTCTCCTCTCCTCTCCTCTCCTCTCCTCTCCTCTCCTCTCCTCCCCTCCCCTCCCCTCCCCTCCCCTCCCCTCCCCTCCCCTCCCCTCCCCTCTTTTTCTCCTTTCTTTTTGTTTTCTTCTAAGGCAGTCTCACCTTGTAACTCTAGCTGGTTGAGAGCTAGTTTTATAGACCAGACTGGTTTTAAACTCAAAGATCCATGTGCCTCTGTTCTTCAGTGATGGCTTTGAAAGTGTGCGCCATCAGAAGCCTAGGACTTCTGATCCTTAGGACCCAAACCATCCCGCAGCCTTCCATACCGTTCTATGTACTGGGCACATCATTCCAGCATGGGATGGGAGTGGGAAGAGTGTGCTGTGTGAAACCTTTCCACGTTGCAAAAGATTGTAGACAGAAGCCAGGTTCTTATGATTTCTATTTATGCCATATACAAGACTTTGTTTACCAAACTCTGAGTTTTCTCTTTTCATCTACACGTTGCCCTGTTTCATTCAAATGGACTTGACTCTCATACAGTTTGCCCATTATCTTGACTCTTACGGCTCCTTTATCCAACATGTGCTTCCCACCTTCTGGACATGTAGGAAAGGGTATAGAATGGAGAACCACACCCAAACCCTCCCCTAAGAACGGGTAGTCAACCTCAGGGATATTTGTCTTATGTTTTTAATCACTCTTTCTTAGACTTTCTAATCCCTAAGTTTGGTCTGACACCTTCCCAAGGAATTGTGTATGTAATGCTTTTGCTTGATTCACATGGCTTACAGACAGACAGGTTCTCCCTGGAGTCTGACTTTAATCACATCACTACCCCCCTACTTTGGGGTTGCATTGATTATGTTTTTTCTTTGTGGTGATGGTAATAAGGGACACTTCCTATTTGGAGTCACTTAACCTCTCATTCTCCAATCCAGGGAAGATTCATAAATTGGCAGTATTATTTCTGGAAAAATATTTGGTCTTTAAACTAAATATCATGGACAGGCTTATGACGTCTGATCCTGCAGTTAATGAAGATTTTTGCATCCTTGCCCTGTTTCATAGGTGAGGATCAGAGTAGCCTGACTGAGTTGGTTTTAGTGAAGAACTCTGTAAATGTTAAAGTACCTCTATGCTTTAATCTATTTGGATCTAGTATTAAATTAGACCAAGCTTTTTCAAAGTGCACTACAGAGCCAGCCACATTTGTTGGACACCTTCTAGGTTTTTATGGGAGTCTTTCTAGCTGCAAGTTCCTTGTTGGCAAGGGACTAAGCTAGCCTTGCACTTGACAGAGAGGAGAACTCTGAGACTGTGCTGAATGCCAGAGGTCTGGAAGCAGGTGGATTTTTAGAATTGCTCTGTTCTGTTCTGTTCTAAGGCCACTCCAGATGGAAGTGCTTCTCCCATTGCTACCAAATCAGTCTCTCTTGGAGGCTGAGCTACAACTTGAGCTTTGTCTAGAGACAAAGAGGCCAGGCATTATTCATCTCATATTTGGCCTGTAGTATTTATCATAAATAATTGGTTTCTAAGGAAAGGCTGGCACAGGAAAAAATATTCTCTGATAAACATGGCCTGTATAGTTACTGTAGCCATGAAAATAATCACTGGACCGTATACCCAGTGGCAAAACCTGACAGCTCACACACCAGCCTGATGGTCCACTCATCCTGATGAGTATCAGCTGAGCTGGTACTTTCTTTACCTGCCCTGGCCATTTATCTATTCAGCATCTTGCTCAGTGTAAAATGCATGGCTTCTCCTTGATGCAGCTTCTTTCTTAAGTTCAGGAGCTGCTGTTTTCCCTTTCCACCAGTTTGTGGTGTAGTGATAAGATTTGTGTGGTTTGTCACACACACACTGCATTCTTTCTTCTTCTTCTTTTTTTTTTTTTTTCATCTTTTAGGAACTTCATTTTCCTTCCACCTTTTCCCCCATTGCTCAGGTATCTGCAGAGCAGCTCAGGACCACTCAGTGGTGGCTTCAACCCACTCAGTGGCCTGCGCTGTGGTATCAGCTGACCAGTCCCCAGTGGCTGGCTGCACGCTCCAGTCTTTTTGGGGGAACTGCTGGATGGGCATGGACGGTACCTGCACAGCCTCAGACCAGTCGGCCTCCTCAGGCTGAGCAGTGAACTCAGGAGCTGGTGCGGTCCATTCGCCCTGAATGCAGAAACCTGCTCCTCCTTCTCAGTCTCCTCTGGGTTTTTATAGAAGTAAAGCTCAACCTCCCATGGGTGCTCATGGGACATAGTACTCTGCATGCATAGTACTTCCCGGGCCAGCATCCACCACATCAGACCCACTGAGTGAGCTCTCTTTTGTTCCATGGAATAGCACGGTCCACATAGCACAGAGAACACTGCTTCCTTGGTGACATAGAAAAGGGGGCAAAACAGAGGGCAAAATAGAGAGGGTTGGGTGAGCCCTCAGGCTTGGGCCTACAGTCAGCCTGCTACTGACCAGCTAGGTGACCTGGTAATTGATGTTCTGATTCTTAAATCTGTTATTCTCTAGAATGAGATAGTACATACTGTGACGGGTTGTGGACAGCATAAACAAGTTAGGACATGTAAATGCCTGCCCTAGACTCACAGCATAAGTGGCATGTTCATGAATTCTGTAACTGTCTGCTGTAACAATTCAGTTATTTATCTCCCAAGACTTTAGAATGGAGACCCAAGCACATTGAAATTCCCCACAAGAGGAAGCAGTCACAGATGCCCAAGTCTTCAGGGACTCCTCAGAAAGTGCTGGCATGGAGTCTAAGAGTGGCTAGTGCCTGAACTGTCCATAGATAGATTTCTCCCTGTTCCTCGTGTCTTGGGTTCTACTCACACTGTTGTCCATCCCACCAAAGGACCAGAGACCGTTTTTGTGTCTGTGTGTTTTCCTCTCAGAGGAGAGTGAGAATATGCTTGCTTGTCTGGAAGCATGCCATTTACTGAGCCTATATTCCTAGTTTGTGTAGAGAGAGAAGAGATCTAAGCTAGAGGACAGCAAAGGAGAACTTTGCCTGGTGAAACCAAAGTCAGTCCATTAATATTCAGGACATGATTTTAGCATTTTCTACACCTTGCTGAGTAATATTTTTGTGCAAAACAAGAAACTGATTCTCTGTGTTTCAGAGACTATCCCTTCTCTGAAAATAACAAATTGTTCTGATGTTCATGGACCGTATAGTTACTCTAGACATGAACAACATTTTCTTAAAAGGAAAAATGATAGTGAAGCAGAGTTGCAGTAAAACACAAAGGCATTCAGTCCAACTGGCACTCAATATTGGCAACTGGGGCTTTTCCTGAGGTAATTACCATAGTTGGGGAGATCTGGGGAGACCTGCATTGGAAAGTCTGGTGGTTCCTACTCTTACAACCACCTGGCTATGTCTGCATTAAACTTGGAAGGTCAGGCTCTCCTTGCTCCTCAGCCCTGGATGTAATTAGGATGTTTGGACACCTACAGTGTGCTAGGCTGGGTTCTAAGAGCCATCTGTCTTACATCACAGTATCTTGACACATCTAAAATCTACTAGGCTGGGTTCTAGGAGCCATGTATGTTACATCACTGTATTGTGCCACATCTAAAATCTAATCCATGTTTAGTGTTTTTATCCTGGTTTACAGAGGAGGGAACTAAATCTCAGAAAGCTTACTAAATTCCTCAAGATCTCACAGTTGAGTATAAAGGCAATGAAAACTCCAGGTAGTCTATCTGGGAGAGTTTTCTCTTAACTACGCCTCTCCACTGCTTAAGAATTCAGTATCCCAGTGCACAGTCTCAGTAAAGCAGCTAAAACATCAGGCATAAACATAAATGTAGCATTTCTCTTAGAGCTTTCTAAAAGTTTTATTTATTAGTAGAATTCTATAAAAGTGACATTTCCTCAGCACAGGACCAAACTGCTGTATAGACTACACGGCATCTCAATGTTTTCCATGAAGTGACCCGTGTTCTCCTGTGTAACACCTCATTTTGCAGGTGGATGCTTTGAGGTGTAGTTTTTGCACAGGGATCCATTAGGGACCTCTGCCAAAGGGAAGTTGAGTCACAGCACAAACTTGGCAGCTTAGCCACCCACATTGGGCATGGTGGGGCATATATGGCACTGCAGAGAGGTCTTGTGCTGGACAGGGCCTTTAGACTCTTGTTGCCATCAATTAGTGGGAGTACCATACCCAGAGAGTGTCATCCCTGCTTAGGCAGAACCTGAGGGATCTGGCAACTTCAGTCTTCTGAAAGCATCCTCCGCCCCTGAAGTAGTATGTTCTTTCTTGAGCAGAGCCTCTCTATGGTACATTCCTGTTTCCATTCAGCACATTCAGTTTCATCATGACTGATATCTACTTAGTGTCAAGTGTTTTGTTTTGTTTAACTGCCTCTCGGTCACTGGAATTCTAGATGAATACGCATTTACAATATCACAGTAGGTAGAGAGACCCCCAAGTATCTAGAATATTTTAACTTCAGCCCAAAGCAGAGGCAAAGGTAATTTTGGAGATAAATGAACAGCTTTTTATTTAGATATGGTGTCTTTCAGGTGCAGACAATTGGCCTTTTACCCCCCGCCCCCAGAAGCTAGAGTCCCAAGGGAAAGGCCATAATGTGATGGTGAAACCTTTAGTCATGTGTTGCTTGCCTTTTGTCTCCACCAAAATCGTCTAGCCCATGTCTTCCATGATGAAAGGAATGCATTCTTCCCATGCTCTCCAGCACGGCCTTCAGCTGTGTTCAGCTGCTTATGTTTTGTCCTCCCAAGTTGACCACAAAAGTTGTCCTTCGTAATTATTTTACCTTTATTATCAATTAACTACCATGTCCTGTTGTTCCTGGAGCTGGCTCTAACTGCTGCCTACAACTGTATAAGATGTGTCAACCCTCTTTGCATTCCCTTCCTTTCAGGTTGGAAAGCTTATTCAAGAAGCAGCTGGAAGAAGTAATTTGAAGAGAGTAACCCTGGAACTTGGTGGGAAAAGCCCTAATATCATTTTTGCAGATGCTGACTGTAAGTGGCCCACAGATCTCTCACATGTCCCAGAATGCTACCCTTCACCTTCCTCTTCTGTATGTCCACTCTTGACAGAATATCTAGCGTATTATCTTTGAAGTAAAGGGCATCACAGTACTCTGAGGAGGAAATCATTTAATACAGGGGGAAGAACACTAGCCAACCAGCGAACAGTTTAAGGTCATTTCGACTCTCTGATGAAGAATGGGTAGAGAAGATGAAGGCTCTAAGACTCTGGTACCTCAAATAGTCTCTGCCTAGATTTAAGAAATCTGAAACTTCTCTACTGGGTCTAGTGTCTGTCTGGTCATCAAAACTAAACGCTGCTTCCAGTGTACTGGCTACATTTTCCCAAACCCATGCCGGCTTCTCTGCTTATTCATGCTAGCTCCTTGTCCTTGTTCCTGGAACCCTGGGTGGGACAAACCTTACAGAAACACAGATTGGTAACCTAGGAAACACTCCCAGAAGGAAACCTCCTAGTCTGTGCTCTTATCTTGAAAACCTCTCCAGAATGAACTTCCCAAGCCCTTCAACCACACCTTTCCTACCGCAAGCATTTTAGGCGGCACTCTTCCTTGGCTCTAAATGGCAGACGTTAGGAGAGAGAAAGTGGAGTGGTTGAACCGTGTCCCACCTTGGGCTTTGCTGAGTTCACCTTTAGCATCCTTGTCAAGATTAGAGATCTTGGGGCTAGAGAGATAGCATGTGCTGCTCTTCAGTGGACCTGAGTTCTGTTCCTGGCATCTGTGTCAGGTAGCTCACAACTTCTGTAGCTCAAGCTTCAGTGTACCTGCATGCAGAAAGACCCACACAGAATTTAAAAATTAAAAAATAAATCTCAAAAAAGTTAGAGATCTTGCTCCTCTTCTTGAGGAGCAGGCAGTCTGCTGTCACTCTAGTGATTCAGTCAGTTATCACAGATTGATCAATATTATCCTGAACTGTAAGACATCAGAAAGGAGGGGGAAAGAATTATCACACTGCTGTTGAATAATTCCACATAGAGCAGAGATATAGTATCTGCAAAGAATCACTGCTGTCATAGTTTCGTCACCAAAAATATAAGTAAATATATAAGATCCAGCTCACTGGCCAAATGTTTAGAATATATGTTTACTTTTCCAGTCATATTCTAAGCTTAAAAGACGACATCAAAACTTTGATTTCTGATTTTCCTTAAAACTGGAAAGGTTTGGTAAGCTCTTTCATTCATGTATGCTAACAGTCTACTCTGATGGCTTCTGTTCATTTCTATTGCATTTCTGGATCATCTGGAAGATTGAGTTATCATCCTGGGTCTTTTATATGGTGAAATTTAGATTTCCTGTTATGAGTGATGAGGGCTGGTCCTCTGTTTGCCGAAACAAGAAAGAGGTTCAATGACATGAGGTTGTTGAAGTTCACATAGCAAGTATTGTCTGATTCGAACACAGCTAAATTATGTTCTCAGTCCAGAGCTACTCACTGGCATAGGCTAGGATGGGCAGGGCATCACATCTGGGCCTTTGAAGTGGAGAGGAAGGTGGCTCCCTAGGCAAGCCACAGGCAAGGCTGTGTTGAGGACATGGATGCTTCCTCTTGTAGTGGACTACGCTGTGGAGCAGGCTCACCAGGGTGTGTTCTTCAACCAAGGCCAGTGCTGCACTGCAGGGTCTCGCATCTTTGTGGAAGAATCTATCTATGAGGAATTTGTGAAAAGAAGTGTGGAAAGGGCCAAGAGGCGCATTGTGGGGAGCCCCTTTGATCCCACTACTGAACAGGGTCCTCAGGTAAGAAACCAAAAGGACTACCCTTGTATAATTTAATCTGGGCTGGCTAGCACACTGTGTGCTAATAGGACCCAGCGAAACAACCTCCCCTTTCAGTCACCTCCTTATTTCTATACCTTATCTTCATAGTTGAAAATGCAGGCACTGGGGCATTGCCTCTCTTTACATTATTAAATACAACCTCCAAAGAACTATGGAATCAGAATTACATAAGATGTATTTTAAACTGTGTGTGTGTGTGTGTGTGTGTGTGTGTGTGTGTGTGTGTGTGTGTGTGTGTGATTAAGCAGGAAGATCTCTGGGCATAGCAGGGTGGATCTTAATAATGTAGTCCCACCCCAGCCTTCTCGCCACTTGTCAGATGCTCTAGTTCTCTCGGCTACCCTTCAGTAGTCTATAACACGCAGAAATGGAAAGTGGCTGACTGTCTCTTACTTTGACTGTGTTGTACCCTTAATGCAGTGAGGACATCACAAAGGTACCTCCTGAGCAGCCAGGATGCACATTTGAGCACCTTGGGCTATCTGTAACCATCAGGAGAGGTTCCCAAACCTGTGGTTTTAATCTAATCCGGGTCAGAATTTGCAGGGGTTTGTCTGAACTGGCTCTTATCTGGGACACTAAACATGGGTTTTCTAGCAAAGGAAACCACTTCTCAGTTTGGGGACCTCTGGTGAGAAGATTGATATTCTAGCTAAGAAAACCTGACTGAATATAGTTTCTTACATCATTCACCATAATGACTGAGTGAGAACTCCTGTGTTGGCTTCTTTTCCAACCAGGAATCTTGCCCTTAGGAAGTTTAATTCACTTCTTTAAAGGCAAAGCAGGAATTCCTCTAAGATAAACCCAGTAGTACCTTAAGGTGGTGCTGAGAGATCTTAAGATAAACCCAGTAGTACCTTAAGGTGGTGCTGAGAGAGGCTTTGTGCAATTCGTTATTTTTGTCTTTTTAGTGCTAGAATATGGCTTGCTTAATTATTCATCTGGATAGAAGTTTCCTTTATTAGAATATATAAAGAAGTATAAGTATCCTTTACAGACACTGTGAATAATCATTAAGCCAGGCCTCTAGCATTGTGATAAGTTTTAAAAGTCTTGACCTGGTATTTCAGGTTAGGCAGTCATCAGAGTTCTTTGGATTCCTCCTCTGTAAAGTACAACCATATAAAATTTCCACTTTTTCATTGTTCAAACTTTAGTAGGTAGTATCAATTTCATGTGATTTGATTACATACATTTGGGGAAGAAAATCACACAAAGGGGTTCATGAGAATGTGTGTTTATTTCCCCTGTAGATTGATAAGAAACAATACAACAAGATCCTGGAGCTCATCCAGAGTGGTGTGGCCGAGGGCGCCAAGCTGGAGTGTGGAGGCAAAGGACTGGGAAGGAAGGGCTTCTTCATTGAGCCCACCGTGTTCTCTAACGTTACCGATGACATGCGGATTGCCAAGGAGGAGGTATCACGGACATTCTTAGGACACACACTTTACCCGGGGGTTTCAGAGCATTTGAACAGTAATAAATTTTAATACTTTCCATCTTTGCATACACTATTTGTTGCAGATCTTTGGTCCTGTTCAGGAAATTTTGAGGTTTAAGACTATGGATGAAGTTATAGAAAGAGCCAATAACTCAGACTTTGGACTTGTAGCAGCTGTCTTCACTAATGATATCAACAAGGCTCTCATGGTGTCCTCTGCAATGCAAGCTGGGACAGTTTGGTAAGACTTCTATCCACTGGTGATGTAGGGGGGCCTGTGTTAGTTCTCACTTCAGTATAGTCACTAAATACTAACTTTATTTCAAAGAGAGGGGAGGCAGTTAGTCCAGTGAGCATGGTCAGACTCTTGCAGGCCTTTCTTGGCCATGTTACCTCATGGCAGATGTGGTGGAAGAAGAGGTCACGTGACCAGACAGAAGCCAGAGAGCAAGATTCAGGGGTGGGGTTTGCTCTGAGAGCAGCTTGCTCTTGAAGGAACTACCTTAATCCCTTGCTTCTAGGGCAGCTCCCCCCCCCCCATCCCTGGACTGAGGAGCCCCTCCCAGGTCCCACCTTTAACAGCTCCGCCTTTCTCCAGTGTCACCACCCTGGGGATTAAGCAGTCAACATGTGAGCCCTTGAAGGACAAACAACATGAAAACTGTGGTAGGGGGCTACAGTTCTCAGGGGCCAGGGTAACAGATACGGGTCCTCAGCAAAGATGGTGAAAACAGCAGCCAGACCTCAATCTGAGAAAGCTGTCATTAACAAGCTCAGAAAAATCAAATATGAATTTAAAGTTTCTTAAAGAAATACAGCAGTTGGATTATTTCTGTGAGGTGGGATTCATATTAACAGTGCCATTTTCTTCTTTTAGGATCAACTGTTACAATGCCTTAAATGCTCAGAGCCCCTTCGGGGGGTTCAAGATGTCTGGAAATGGGAGAGAAATGTAAGTGTCAGAGATTCTGGTGTCTCCATAGATGAGTTGTGTCAGCACAGAGGGTGCCGACAGAACAGTTTACGTCACCTTTATTCCTCCATTCACAAGCTTTGTTTATGCTGTTAAGACAGGGTCTCATTCTGCCTCTAGAAATAGCTGGAACTTTGTTGTATCAGATAACCTCAAACTTAAAGTAATCCTCCTGCCTCTGCCTCCTGAGTGCTGAGATTACAGGTGTGAGCTACCATACTGAGCTTACTCTACCATTTTACTGAGCATAAACCCATATAAGCTGAGTATCACTTGGTATTAAAGTGAGCACGATGCAGCTTCCTCACACTCCCAGTGGAGTATGACAGAGACAATAGATCCATGATTCAGCTTCATCTTGTAAGGATTGAGGAAACACCCCGTGCTGTCTGGTGAGGGCAGAAAAGACCCCACCCCCAGGAACACACACTATTGCAGTTTTCAGGGCTGGCACTCAGCAGCTGCCACGCCAGGGCCCAGCTCCTGCCACAGGAACCTTTCCCTGTTCTGTTACAGCTTTGGAAATCTCGGGTTGGTGCTCTAAAGCATGAGGCTTTATGTAAAGCCTGACGGCTTGTTTGCATTCATCCTCCAGAACAAGCTCCACAGCTTGCCAGACTCCCATGACTCCTGTACCTACAAGGGGTTAACTCCTGGATGCCAATCCTTTTGTGCCAAGTCATTTGTACCACCTGCTCAGTCCCTGTAGATCCTCTAAAGTTGGAACTGGCTGTCCTGGAACTCACTCTGTAGACCAGGCTGGCCTCGAACTCAGAAATCCACCTGCCTCTGCCTCCCGAGTGCTGGGATTAAAGGCATGCACCACCACTGCCCGGCCAGGGTTTGCTGATTTAAACTGAAACACATCTCAGGATCTTGCAGAGAAATTGCCTGGAAACTGAGGAGATATCAGAGTTTTGAAGGCTGAGATGCCTAGCATATAGTTGTCTTGGCAGAGCCCAGTGGAGATGAATAGAAGAGTTCTGTAGTGACAGTAGTAGGTGTCACTTTATCCTCTTGGGCCACTACAACACAACCTTCTTCTGACAGTGTAAGCATTAGAAGCTTACTGCTCATGGTTCTGGGAAGTATGTTCAAGGTCAAGGTGTGGCTGGATTTGGTGTGGGAAGGGCTCACTTCTCACAGATGGCACGTACATGTCCTCTTGAAGTTCAGAGGACAGGAAGTGTGCTGGAGCCTCTCCTAACAGGGCTCTCGTCCTGTTTGTTAGGGTGGAGCCCTCATGACTTAATCAGTTCCCAATGGCCTGGCCCACTTGTTCATACTCTCACATCATGCAATAGGTTCCAACATACACATTTTGGGGTAACACAAATAGCTGGATCTCATCAGCTGCCCTCAGCTAAGTAGCTGCTGTTTATCTGGCTTTGTGCTAACTTCTTTCCTCACGTTATCCTCTTTGATTGTTTACAGTGATAGAGACACACTTCCCTTAGCATGCAGATGACCCAGCTAAAGAGCTCAGGAGTAGAATGCTCAAAACTTATCCATCTCACAGCTAGCATGTCACGTCTGACATCCAAGTCTAAGCCTCAGTGGTTTCAGGTAGATAATGCCTTATGACAATCAGCCATGGAAGCTTAGAGGCCAAGAACAGGGATTCTTCTGGAACAGACTTCAAAACTAACACAGTTGTCCTGAGATGCTGATGACCTGTAGAAACAGGGCCGATGCAGAAGTAAACTAGACAATAGACTCAGTGCAGACTTCAATATAAATTGATTGGTTCTGAGTAACATTCATTGGATGAGTAGTGGCCAGGGGCTCCCTTATCTGACACCCTCATTTAAAGTCCAGCTGTCTCTCCATTTGAAAGGAGTGGCTCTATTTTCTGAATCTGTGGCTCACAAGAAGGAACACTATCCATCCCTTTTCCTTCTGCCATTACTGAATGACTTTCTAAAAGCAAAGGGTTGGTTCACAATCTACTAACCAGTAGTGAACATGCACAGCAAAGCTCTTGACTTGGTCTGTGGAGACTGCAGCACAGTAGGGCTCTGTGGGGGCTGCTGTTGAATAAGTGAAGTGTACAGCATTGCAGGGATCAGAGGGGCCTCAGGAAAGACGCTGAGGTCAAGGAGAAGCTCAGAAATGAGGGAGATTGGTGTGAAGGTCTGGGCAGTGTCCCCCATGGTCTTGTACAAGGCTTTGCAGTAGCCTTTTAAGGAGGGGGAGAAGCTGAGCAGATAGAAAATATTCTTTTGAGTTTGGAGGGCGGAGCAAGGTAGTAGAGGGGAGCATGAGCAGAATCACTCTGGGAAAGGTAGGGATGCTGTCTGTGGGATGTGCAGGGACCCCATTAAACATGAAGAGGGGATCCACAGGCTTCACACACTGCAGCTGGCATCTTCTAGCCTCTCAGCGTTGAACTGTCTGGGTGGAACAGCTCTGAGGCTACGAGTAGTTTGTATAGTCATGTTGCTTGGATGCAAATCTTGGCACTTCTGCTTCCTACCTCTGTGACTTTGTCTTCCTAAGCCTTGATGTCCTTCTCTACATGTGAAATATGAGAATGGTTATAGAACCTGCTTAGGAGTGTTGCTTTGTGGGTATGTTAGGATTAAGTAGATAAATGTGTAGTGGCAATGCTGGGAAGCCTTCAGAGAGAAGCTGCCAGTGGTAACAGAGATGGGGCTCCTGGGAGGGTGGCTCTTCTTACATTCCTTAAGGGACATGTTACTTCCAAACTGTAGCAGTGCTCCTTCCTCCCAGCCAGTAGCACCAGCTCTTCCACCCTCCTGGGCACCTAGCCTTGCTCTCCACACTTGTCTTCCAGCCAGAACTGTAACCCACCTGGAATCCCGTTCTCACAGGAGTTGTCTGCTGTCCGCTGCCCAAAGCCTTCCTGCACACAGGACCTCTTCTTGGCTCACATGTGGTCCTAACTCTCTGCCCCCACTCCTGAGGCTGCATTCCACTTGCTCTCTCATTTCCTGCCTCTGTGGCTGTCCTCCCCCATCTTTCTGGAGTGTCGGGAGGGACAGTCACTGGTCCTAGGAGCACTTTCCTCAGTCAGTGTTTTGCTACAGATCATTAACATGGTGAATCACCAGTATGAAATAAACTCGTAATAACTGGCCTGTGGCTATGGAGTCCAGTTCCATGCTACCCTGTCCCTCATCAGAAGCAGGCCCTGATGGGATTCAGACTTTTGATGACATGGGAGTCTTACCTCTTCCCAGAAGAAATGTCTCTTTGCTAGAAAGTTGTTTGGGGACACAGTTTGGCTCTGCCAAACCATATATAACAATAGTCAAGAAAACCTGACGAGCAGCTTCTCTGCATAGAGACATGTTGGTGATACGGCCTTCCCCCTGCAGTTACAAAATAATGTTGGATGGTACTCTTTGATGAGACTGATTGCATCTTAATTGAGTCGAGGAGCCCTTTTTGCCCCAGAAAATTTTGAATCCCTGATGTGCTAAATAGGTATGCAACCCAAACATTTCCTGATAATCAAAATAAATTTCTTATAAAGTAATTATTTGATATATATTTATACTATTTGTTAAAAATTAATGAAACTTTGTATGTTAATGAGATTGGCATGCTTGTTTATTTTTATATAAAGAACTAAATTTGCTGTGCCCCTACTGGCCACAGTTTAGGATGCTGCAGTGTAAATAACCTAGTTCTCAGTCTCTACTTGCTCCCAAAACATGTTTTCTCTGTTTTAATGAGGACTGGACATACTTTAAATAAAAGAACCTGCTCTGCCTTTTGTCTAGTGTGATAGGCTCCAGAAAATCCACTTACCCTTCTCTTTGGGAAGGATTCTTTGCTTCACATCCCAGAGTCTTTATGTCCACACCCACGTGGTGCAGAGAAAAATTCCATCCAGAAACAAGCTCTAAGGAAGGCAGAGTGCATAGCCTCAGTTTCTCCCTGGAGCTGCAAGGGGTCTGCCCACTACAGGTTATCTGATGACCCCCACCCCACCCTGACCCCTCGTGCCCAGGTCAGAGGCTAGAGGGGTGCTCACCAGTGCTGCCAGCCCAGAAGCTTCCATCCATTGTCTGTCCTTCTGCTCCCGCCTCATTTCAGTCTCTGTATGAAAGGTGAGGAAACACAGGCTACTAAGTCACACTGAACCAAAGGGATGGAGAGAGAGCTGTGGGCAGTGGTAACATCTCAGACTGCAAGGATTAGGACTGCAAGAATGAAAATAGTGTTGAGATCCTATGCAGCCAAGCTCAAGTCGTGCACATGTGCACACACCCACATGCACACTCACGCATGTACACACATAGCATGCATGTGACCAGAAGACATCTGTGGTCTGAAGGGTTGGGACTGTAAAATATGTTCATCTTAGAACCCACTCTCAGAGACTAGTTGAGTAGATCTGGGCTAGAGCCCAGGATCTTCATGTTCTAATAAGCTTCTGGAATGATGCTGGTGCAGCTGGTGTGGGGGCCTCATTCAGAAAACTGTGGCACCAAGCCCAATAGAAGCACAAGGAAATACTCACTAAACAGAAATCCAAGGATTCCTAAGATGGTTTGCTGGGTGGCACTAAAATCTAACATTTTCTCCTTATTCTGGGTGTGCCGAGTTTCTTCAGCGCAGTGACTAACCTAGTCTGCTGAGAAACCGACCTGGAGCTTCTTGAAGTCTCTGCCCTGTGGCAGCATGCAGTGACAACAATAGGCACACGGGTGGAGGTGCTCAAGGAAGGACCTGGCTCTTGAGCAGTGAGGTTCTTCCTTGTTAACTCTGCATCTAGAAGTGCCACAGACTCTAACTGTAGTGAAAAGATGTGAGAGAAAGACCCTAGATTGATGTGAAGTTGCTGAAGAATCTAAACTTCAAATAGTTTCGAGTCCCTTGAACAATCTTCTCAAAGAATGCACAGGATGACCAGCACTTCCTCATCCCTGCCCAGACCTACAGAAACAGGGACTTTGGTGTGGGGAGGGCCAAAGCCCCACAGTGTAGTCATGTTCCTTGGGTGATAACTATATAACTAAACTATATAACTATATAACTATATAACTATATAACTATATAACTATATAACTATATAACTATATAACTATATAACTATATATATATATATATATATATATATATATATATATATATATATATTGCTGGGGCTCAGGAGACTGGGCACCAAGAGGAGAGGGATAGCCCAGAGAGGCCAGCCCTTTAGCCAGCGATTAGAAGAGCCATTGTCTACCTGTGCATTGACTCTAGTATTCTGTTTCTTTGCCTGTGGTGTCCATTACACCACTCTGAGGCCTCTCGCCAGCTCTCTTTGATACCCTGGGCACATAGCAGCCCATTGACTGTAGGTCTAAGATACCTCCTTTGCCTCCAAGCAGTCTGTGTAGCTCTCCCTGCCAGAGACTAGGCAAGGACCCTCCAACTAGTAAGGCTACCCATGGCTTCACACATACAACTATGATGGGAGCCAATGGGCACAATTAAATGCAGCCATAGGGACATGTTTCTGATTGTATAGACTCCCCCAACCACCCCCATACTTCACACAGCTTGGAGAGCATAGTCTCCAAGAAAGTATGCTTCAGGGTCTGCTCAAGTGCATAAGAAAATCACTGCCACCAGGAAGCCTAAAATGTCCTGATGGAAAGTCACATTCTGAATTGCCTTAGGGCAGGAAAAAATCCAGAGAAATCTACAGTAAGGCTTGGCTAGAGCTCGTGAGGATATGGCCTAATGAGGCCCAGTTTACTCATCTTGAATAGCCCAGACAGTGATGGTGTGCTTGCCTGGTTTGCTTTGTTGACTGTTGTATCTATCCCAGGAGGCCCTTGTCAACTTGGGTGTGGTACCCAGAGGAGCTACTGGCAATGCTGTTGGAGCTGTGTGTAGATCCATGGGATCCAAAAAGGAAAAGGATGGGGCATTGCTTTAAGTATTACTTGTACAGTCCAGCTGTAGGAACTGTGTCTTCTGTGGCTCACTGGTGCAGAAGACAGCTTTCTCACTCGTCCTTCACAGACAGACGGACAGTTCTGAGTGGTCCACTTTCCAATACAGACAGTGGCAACAGGGTGGAACTGACAAAGGGAGCTATACAGCAAAAGTCTTCCTCCTCTCTCTCCTCCACCTCCTCTCTCTGTGTCCTCGATGTGCTAGGTAATGTGGCCAGCCCACAGTTTTAGGGAGATCAGAAAGCCAGATGAGCGAGCTCAGCTCCATAGGGACAGAAGTGCTGTAGTGGGAGTGACACTGTGGCAGACCCTTCCTCTGAGCCACACTCACCTACAAGGTGCTTAGGCAACAAGTTGTTTGGCTTTGCTTGCCCAGAGCTCAGCAGTGATTTCTCAGAAAATGCTTCCTGACAACCCTTGCCCTGCCACAATTTCAGAAGGGAAGTCAGGGACTCCAAGGGTCCCTGATGGTCACCTCAATTATTTCTTAAATCTTCCTACCAGCTTTAGGATGGTAGTAGTTGTCCGGACCATATTGAAGGTGTTGCAGATGGTTTCTGTTTTCACACAGTAGGCCTTTGGCTCTCCTGTCCATTCCCATTTAGGAAGTGTAAGGAGTGAGAAACCAGAATTTTGCATGCAGGTAAGGATTCTAAGACTTTGCTCTGAGAGAGACCAGCCCTCTAGGCAGGCTCTCAGCATTGGATGGGGACATCAGAAGTCTTCAGAGGCTAGAGCAGGTTTCTACAGGGTGGCATACTTAGTCCTGAAGGACCAGCACTCCCACAAGGCAGAAATGTGGCCCAGGTGTTGGCAGACCTTGGGTCTGGCTTTTTAATGCCACAGTGCTCAGCTATGGGCCATCCTGCCTTGGCTCAGCCCAGGCCTGACTCTCAGGATACCAATGAATCTCTTCCTTTCTACAATGTGCTCTGAAAACAAGGGAGCCTTTTAAGGGTGTTTGCCCATGAGAGGGCAGCTCTCTGCTCTGAAGAGGGTGTTGCTGCTTGTCCACTAGTACATAGAGCCCCATGACCTTCTGCTCATAAGCTGACAGTTTTATCCTCTCATGGTGCCACCACAGCTCAGGCACAATCCCCTGGGACACTAATGTCTGAATTTGCTCATTGTTTCAGGGGTGAGTTTGGCTTACGGGAGTATTCAGAAGTAAAGACCGTGACGGTGAAGATCCCGCAGAAGAACTCCTAAGAGGCCCAGGCTGAAGGTGAAGGCACTGCTGACTCCCTGCTTTCTCTCGAGCCCGGCTCTGAGGAGTACAGGGTTGATCCCAGCCCTTCTCTTATATTGATGACATAGCATCGACCCAGGCCAGTGTGGCAGGGTTTAGAGACACTCTGGAAGGAGTCACCCTCATGATACCAAATACTGGGGGCATGGCAGAGGTAGGGGAGCACTTGGCACAGCCAATGCTGCTGTGAGGAGCACGATGGAGTCGGGGAGCTGCAGTGACTGATGCCTTTGTCATAGAGAGCTTTCCTAGAGGAAAGGTTCTTGACACTGTCTTCATTTTCCTCCTTCCAGTTCCTGCCCACTCCTCACTCCTCCCTCTTCCAGGAAGACCTCAGCTGAGCTCATTTAGGGCAGATGTTTGGGCCGGGAACAATTTTCCAAGGTTTTGCAGCCAAATTACCATTTCATGTTATCCATTTCTTCAAAGCAAAACATGAAATGGTTTTAGTTAGAGCCAGGGCAGACTCAAAATGCCAGGAGCTGGTACACTGCAGATGTTGTAAGTGGCAGAGAGGTAGTATAGCCCCTTTTCTGACTTCCATAAATATCACAGCAAAAAGAAGATGTGGATGAGGAGGTCAGGGATCATCCTGTGGAGTTCCTAGCTTCTGAGCTTGCTGCAGTTTGGATGGTGGGTGTGTGCGCACATGCGCACAAACCAATGGTTCTCAACCACAATTATGGGGAGGTATCAAATACCCTTTCATAGGGGTCGCCTAAGACTATTGGAAAACACAGATATTTACATTGGGATTCATAAGAGTAGCTAAATTACAATTATGAACTAGTAACAAAAATACTTTTATGGTTAGGGGCACTACAACTATCTTACAGAATCTGTATGAGGAACTGTATTAAAGGGTCACAGCATTAGGAAGGTTGAGAGGTGCTGCCATAGACAGTGATGGAGGCCACAGGTTAGCACATGTAGCTTACAGCTCCTGAACTTACTGTATGGTTTAGAGAGACAGTCTGAGTTAGTCAGTCTCCCTCTCTTTTTCTCTCTCTCCTTCCCTCCCTCCCTTCCCTTCCCTCCTATCGTGTGTGTGTGTGTGTGTGTGTGTGTGTGTGTGTGTGTGTAATTCTCGATTATTCTAGAATAAAGCAAGGACCACAGCCTTTGTTTTCATTGATGAGTGAGATATTTTCCAAAGTTCATCTCAGGACCAATTAAAACAGCCCAGGTAGGCTCAGGAAGCTGGTGACACCAGAGACCTTGCAAAACTGACTGTTTCTATAGCTGGCTGACAAGTCTGGAGAAGTGAGTTAGTGCTGGAGTCAGGACCACAGCCTCTTCTGCATCCTTGTCCCTACTGTGCCAGCACCTGCTGTTTCAGTACTATGGCTATCCTGGCCCACTGTGCCTAGGTCACCTGCCTGAAATTTGCTGTCAATGTGTTTGGAAAGTGTGGGCCAGCCTGATGATTCTCTTCTCTATTTGCAGAGAGCACCAGTGTGCCAAGACTGCCACGTTTCACCAGGACTCCTCTGTCATGCCCCATGGTCCACCCGTCCATTAGGACTCCTCCTTCATGCCCTGTGGCCCGTCCATTCACCACTCTTGCCTCACAACACGTGAGCTTCAGCCTGCAGAAGAGGAGGTGTGAAGCCAGCCTGACTCTCCTTCCTTCCAACCCCACCCTTCCCTCTGCCTTCCAATGAACCCCATTTGGTGTGGGCAGCACTGGCTTCCTTCCCTTCTCTCCCAAGCTGCCAAATTGAAGCCAGTCTCTAGCCTGGGTGACCCATTTATTTAAAAATGCCAAACATAACCTAGGTGTAGAATATGGCCATGTATCTATCGCCTTCGCTATTTAATGGTTTTCTGCTTTCTAACCAAACCAGTTTTCGGTTTTCTATTTATAACCTGCCTGTCCGTGTTTTCAAGCAAGCTCTCCATACTGTTACTGACAAATGAGGACAATGCACTCAGCAGAGAGAGCCCTGGCATGGGCTTTTGAGTCCTTCCAACAGGCCCTGCCCTTCCTCCAGTGCACCCATGTGAACATATGACTAACCAGCTAGCTCCCTTCCACCCACAGTATAGAATGTGAGAATGAAGATTTATGACTTTTAATTTACTTCAAAAGAAACCTCGTGCTAGCAATAAAGCATTTATATTGTGTACACCTTGGGACTGTTTGTGTTTGTGAGTCTGTCCCACTGAGCCCGTTTTTTGTCTTTACTTCTTAGCTGGGATTTTTGGCAGGGGTGTATTCTTATGTGACTGAGCAGAAGTCTGAGAGGGTATTTTATAGAATACATTAAAGTTAAACAAACAAACCTGTGCTCTGACACTACTTAAAACTCGTGTGTTTACAGTTTTCTGTGGCACATAAATACAGGCATATGTGGAACTTTGGATTTCAGGAAGAAACCTCAAAGGAATCTGTTACGTGGACTTACAAGCCCTGAGCTCAACATCATGGTTCCTGCTGCTGGGCATTTCTCAGTAGCTTCACTCACTTACCAGAGGGGAAATAAACTGAAAGGCTGACAAGCTGATGAGCTATGTCTGCAGCTGTACGTGGGACTGCACTGTTGGCTAGAGCTTTCTGACACTCTATGCTCAGAGCCTAGCTTTTACTTATAAATGGCTTGAAATTTTTATTTCATTTGGTGTGTGTGTGTATGTGTGCATGCATGTGTGGTGTGGGGGCAGGAATGCACGTGGCAGATTACGGGTGGAGGTCTGAGGACCACGTGCTGGAGTTGGTTTTTTCCTTCCGCCATGGGTCTGTGGGATCAAAGTCAGGTCATGAAACTTACGTTGACAAGCACTTTTGCCCACTGAGCTATAATCAGCCTCAGAGCGGAGCTTTTGGAGAACGGTTCCCACACTTAGGATCTACACCCCTCACTTCCAACTCTTAGAATCTCTATCTGGTTAAGAGATCTAGGTTCTGGTTAAGAGAGACAAAAGGTGAACCAATGAATCTACCCAAAGCAAACATGACTGTGGGCAGAGATGCTCTGCTGTTGACTTGCTCACAGGGACACATGGGATTTATAGAATGGAGCCCCTTGGTCCAGAATCAGATGTCAGGCAAGGCTCCTAGGAATCAGACTCACATTGAGTAGATGAAGCAAGAAAAGGGCCTGGGGTAATGATTCCTTTAGAACACCATTACAGTTGTGTGTGTGTGTGTGTGTGTGTGTGTGTGTGTGTGTGTGTGTGTGTTGTGCTGAATGAATGAGGTTAGTGTAAAAGAGTAGTCCTGATGGAAGCAAAATCCTACAGAGATAGAAGTGAGACCAAACTTTGCAAGACTAATAGATGGGTTGACCAGGCAGGTCCAACATGATGGCAGCAGGCCCAGCCAGAGGCTCTGGAAGAGGGTTTTTTATAGACAGCAGCAGAGGTCAGAGAAAGAGACAGTCTGATACAAGACTAGTGTGGGTCATGAGGATGGAAAGGAAGGGAAGAATAGAAGCCACTAGCACTTGGATGGATCTGAAACAAGATGATAACCACTGTTTCAGAGTCACGTCCAAAGAGAGAGAGATGGACACTGCCCCAGAAACTGAAGCAGATCAAAGCTGTGGGGTAAGATCTTGACTCTGGCTTTGGACATGGACACTTCGGTTGATCCAGAGATAAAACAGACAGAACTTATGAGCAGGTATTGGAGAGAAGGAATTAGAATTTTTTTGGGTGACTCTCTATAGCCTAAAGTTGGAAGGACTGACACCAGGTATACAAAGCATAAAACAAAGGCCAGGGAGGAAGCACTCGGTGCAATAGGCAGAGGCTGTGGTCAGAAAAGCAGCACATGAGGATAGCCTTCTCACCCCACTCTGTGATTCTTACCTCAGATGTTCGCCGTGTAAGACACTGACAAAGGTGATGGGCATACAGGGAAGCTAGTTGTACCTGTTGCCTTGCAGATCTTATGACATAAAGTAACTTAGCCAACAGTGACTTTACCATCTCGCGAGCCCCTTCTCAAGGTGGTACAACTTTTCTAACTTTGCTCCATCCCAGCCTGGCAACTTTTCCCATGGCAGTAGCTGAGTGCCAGTGTGGCAGAGTGGATGGAACAGCACTATGTCAGAACGGGTTAGATGGCAGATAGGAAGGAACTAGAAAGATGGATCAGTGAAGTGCTTGCCTCACGAGCATGAGGCCCTGAGCTCTCTGGTGTAGTGGCATGGGCCATGTGTGGAAACAGTACCAAAAATTGCTGCTCAAGTGGCAAGCAAGAAGGAACTACAGTAAATTAAGCGTCAGTTGGACACATCTGTCCAGAACCACAGAAGGTGTCTTCCTAAGGCCCCAGAAATCTTGCCACTGGCTGCAGGTGTTGTAGGGTCTGGAGAACTGTCCAGCCAGGAGTTGGAGTTGGTCTGCTCCAAACACTGAATCTGAGGTCACAAATGCATCTCTAAACACAGACCAAGGAGACCACGTTGAAAAGAAAGTAAAGCCATCTGGTGTAACCAACAGATCTCTAATTTGACTTAAGATCTTTTTGGTGAAAAGAAAACACTGCCAGGTACTGGAAATATAACCAGCTACCCAGGGCTAGTGAAGCTGTGGATCTTGAAGGAAAACCTACAATCACCCATCTTCAAAACCGGCATAATCCCTAACCACATGCTATGTCTTTGTCCGTACACCACAGGTAAGTGCAATCCTCATCTTTCATCAAGGAAACTTTATGCAATAAACAAGACTTAACAGAAAACCACAAACCAATCAAAATGTAGAGTTGTGGAGTCCAGTCCCAACTGATAACATCTACAACTTAACTCTTGCACCCAAGGCCAGGGATCACTGCAGAAGAGGGATTGGAAAGTTTGTAAGAACCAGAGCAATGGAGTTTGCCGTAATTGTGCCTCCTAGGCATATCAGAAGCTATAGTTATAAAGTCTCACCAATTGTCTGTCTAAAAGAACTGAACAAAGATGACACCAATGGACACGATAGCACAGTTGGGAGGAAGCCCAAGAGGCCTCAGCATCGCATAAAGAACTACAGCAACTAAACATTGCTGAGAACAGGAGAGTAGACTTTCCCAGGGAAGAACATGCTGATTGGTTACCTAATACCAAATGGTCAGTTCTGACAACCTATATATGACTAGTATTATGCAGATTAAAAAGGTTCAAACACAGACACACACACATGAACACACACACACCGCAACTCTAATGCTCCCCCCAATACACACACACCACAAAGAAATTAAGCAGCTACAGCCCACTTGATAGCACCAACTTATTAAAGAAAGGAAAGTTGAGACTGAGTTTGAGACACAAGGGGTCCCAAAGGCCTGAGGCTGTAGAATGTTTAAGTCCTGCAGCAGTGGCCTGGCCAGACCCTTGCCACATAGATAGATGGCCAAAGGAAACCTTATCCACGCAGTTTCACATCAGAGGCTGGCAGACAAACTGACCTTCCTCTCAAGATGACCCAGAAACAGAGCATCTGAGAGGTTGTCAGGAGGAAAGGGGCCTTGTGCTACTTCAGAAGGATTTCTCCCTGCTCCCCCTCCAGTCTATCCACCAGTAAGCACTGGTCACAGGACACTCAGAGTGCTACAGAGAGCTCTGTCAGAGCCTGCAGGTCCTGCAAGGACCCTACAGTGTGTCTGAACAATATACAGAACGCATAGGGCCCAAACCCATGTGACAATCAAACCAGCATCCATCCTCTTTGTCCTCTCACTGGGTAAAGTACTCAGAAGAGGTCTGGCCTCCCGAAAAGCTTCTCTCATCCAAGCTTTCCACTGAGGAAAAGTATCTTGGAGAGCAGGATGTTCATGTCATCCTTACAGCTGACTGAGGCACCATGAAGTCTGACGTCCTATGGACTGGCAGATTTTACATTTTTGTAGCTGTTTAGAGCTGTCTGTCCTGCATGTCTTGGGCCAACTGAAGTTGCTTTTTCCCCTTGTTCCTCTGTGGGCAGGCAGGGTGGGAATGACCATTTAAACCCATGGGGATGGAGATGGAAGTCCATGGAAAAACAGCTTCTAAGTGGTAATTGAAGAAAACTGGCCAAGAGCCTCTCCTCTTATTTCTTCGCTCTTGAGTGTGCATGTATTCATGTGTATGAAGATACCCATGTACCCGTGTGTGTACATGTAGAGGCCAAAGGTCAACTGTAGGCATTGCTCTTTAGAGTTTTCTCACCTTTTATTTTTTTAGGCGGGGCCTCTTATTGGCCTGGAACCCACCAATTCCATCAGGCCGCCTGGCCAGTGGGTCCGTGTGTCTCACAACTCTTTATGTAAGATCTGGGATCAAACCCGGGTCCTCATGCTCGCAAGGCAAACACTTTAGCGACATAGCCATCTCCCCTGATTTCTTTTCAGCACTGTCTCCCTCTCTGTTTAGAGAAGCACTTGTGGGCTCATAGTTCGTATTCCAAGGAGCGTAACTGCTAGAGCGACTCCAGCACACCTGGCTGGACCAGAGAGTCCGCCAGGACCTGCTGCACCTGCAGCTAGAGGCAGAAGTTCTGAGGCCCTAAGAAGACCCCTCTGTGACTCTAATTCCATAAAGGAGAGCGATGTACAATGAGAATGATTCTAAAGGGTTTCTGCCAGCATCTGGCCAAGTGCTCTTGGATACCCAGCTGTCCAAATGTTCCACTTCCTTACCTCTGGAATGGGATGACGAAATGACGCACCTTCCTCACCTGTTCTGGGATGGTTTGAGTTCACTCATGTCATCTGCATTTTTAAAGCTCAAACAACACAGCCAATGAAAAGTCTCCATCCCTAGAGCTGTAGTTCTGAGGAAGCAGCTGACTTCACATTTTGTGTGTGTGTAGAAAACAGGGCAAGAGGATGCCTCTGAGTTTGTACTCAGTGACAAAGCACATGCTCTGGAGCTGTAAGGTTAATGGCTGTTTAAAAATCGTGTGTGTGTGTGTTGTGTGTAGTGTGTATAGTGTGTGTGTGTAGTGTTTGTGTAGCATAGGTGTTTGTATAGTGTGTGTATGTGTGTGTGTAGTGTGTGTAGTGTGTGTGTAGTGTGTATGTGTGTAGTGTGTATGTGTGTAGTGTGTGTAGTGTGTATAGTGTGTATAGTGTGTGTGTAGTGTGTGTGTAGTATGTGTATGTATATAATGTGTGTGTAGCGTGTGTGTGTAATGTGTGCCTGTGTAGTGAGTGTGTAGTTTGTGTGTGTGTGTGTGTGTGTGTGTGTGTGTCTGTTCGTCCAGCAGCCTCCCTCCCACCTGCCAATCACTGACACCTAGTGAGTTAGTATCAGCTAGTTGTCCTAGCTTCCTTCTGTTTGAAAGGACAAATAGCAAGAAGGGGTCAAAGGTTAGTGGTTAACCTAGAGGAGGGCTGACACGTTGCCGAGTGTCAGCTGGATTGAGATTATCATTGTTGTTGCTGTCTCATAAATGTAAGGAATGTGGTAACTTTTTACCTAGATCAGTGGTTCTCAACCTGTGGATTTAGACCCCTTTGGAGATCACATGTCAGATATTTTTATATCAGATACTTACATTACAATTTATAAAAGTAGCAAAATTACAGTTTCAAAGTAGCAACGAAATAATTTTATGGTTGGGGTCACCCAGCACAATGAGGAGCTGCATGAAGTGGTTGCAGAATTAGGAAGAATCACTGGAAGGCAGAAATCATGAAAGTCATGAGGAAGGAGATTGGACTCCTTGAGAGGAGAAATTTGAAAGAGACTCCCCTGAGCTGGAGAAGTGGCTCAGCAGTGAAGAGCATGTGCTGCTCTTCCAGAGGAGCAGAGTTCAATTCCCAGCAACCACATGGTGAGCAGCTCACAAACACCTGCAACTCCAGCTCCGGCGAGCTGATGCCTTCTTCAGGCCTTCACAGGTAGGCACAGATGGCACATGAGCACACATGTATATAAGCACACACACACACACACAGGCACACACACACACACAGGCAGACACACACACAGGCAGACACACACACACACAGGCAGACACACACACACACACAGGCAGACACACACACAGGCAGACACACACACACACACACACACACACAGGCAGACATACACACAGGCACACACACACACAGGCAGACACACACACAGGCAGACACACACACAGGCACACACACACACAGGCAGACACACACACAGGCAGACACACACACAGGCAGACACACACACACACAGGCAGACACACACACACACACAGGCAGACACACACACAGGCAGACACACACACACACACACACACACACAGGCAGACATACACACAGGCACACACACACACAGGCAGACACACACACAGGCAGACACACACACAGGCACACACACACACAGGCAGACACACACACAGGCAGACACACACACAGGCAGACACACACACAGGCAGACACACACACACACACACACACACACAGGCAGACACACACACAGGCAGACACACACACACACACACAGGCAGACACACACACAGGCAGACACACACACACACACAGACAGACACACACACAGGCAGAAACACACACACAGGCAGACACACACACAGGCAGACACACACACAGGCAGACACACACACAGGCAGACACACACACAGGCAGACACACACACACACACAGGCAGACACACACACACACAGGCAGACACACACACAGGCAGACACACACACAGGCAGACACACACACAGGCAGACACACACACACACACAGGCAGACACACACACAGGCAGACACACACACAGGCAGACACACACACAGGCAGACACACACACACACAGGCAGACACACACACAGGCAGACACACACACACACACAGGCAGACACACACACACACACAGGCAGACACACACACACACACAGGCAGACACACACACAGGCAGACACACACACACACACACAGGCAGACACACACACAGGCAGACACACACACAGGCAGACACACACACAGGCAGACACACACACAGGCACACACACACACAGGCAGACACACACACACACACACACACAGGCAGACACACACACAGGCAGACACACACACAGGCAGACACACACACACACACACACAGGCAGACACACACACAGGCAGACACACACACACACAGGCAGACACACACACAGGCAGACACACACACACACACACACACACACAGGCAGACACACACACAGGCACACACACACACAGGCAGACACACACACAGGCAGACACACACACAGGCACACACACACACAGGCAGACACACACACAGGCAGACACACACACAGGCAGACACACACACAGGCAGACACACACACACACACACACAGGCAGACACACACACAGGCAGACACACACACACACACACAGGCAGACACACACACAGGCAGACACACACACAGGCAGACACACACACACACACAGGCAGACACACACACAGGCAGACACACACACAGGCAGACACACACACAGGCAGACACACACACACACACAGGCAGACACACACACAGGCAGACACACACACACACAGGCAGACACACACACACACACAGGCAGACACACACACACACACAGGCAGACACACACACAGGCAGACACACACACACACACACAGGCAGACACACACACAGGCAGACACACACACAGGCAGACACACACACAGGCAGACACACACACAGGCACACACACACACAGGCAGACACACACACAGGCAGACACACACACACACACACAGGCAGACACACACACAGGCAGACACACACACACACACACACACAGGCAGACACACACACAGGCACACACACACACAGGCAGACACACACACAGGCAGACACACACACACACACAGACAGACACACACACAGGCAGAAACACACACACAGGCAGACACACACACAGGCAGACACACACACAGGCAGACACACACACAGGCAGACACACACACAGGCAGACACACACACACACACAGGCAGACACACACACACACAGGCAGACACACACACAGGCAGACACACACACAGGCAGACACACACACAGGCAGACACACACACACACACAGGCAGACACACACACAGGCAGACACACACACAGGCAGACACACACACAGGCAGACACACACACACACACAGGCAGACACACACACAGGCAGACACACACACAGGCAGAAACACATGCACACAGACAGAAACACACACACAGGCAGACACACACACAGGCAGAAACACACACACAGGCAGAAACACACACAGGCAGAAACACATGCACACAGACAGAAACACACACACACAGGCAGACACACACACAGGCAGAAACACACACAGGCAGAAACACACACACAGGCAGAAACACACACAGGCAGAAACACACACACAGGCAGAAACACACACGCACACAGACAGAAACACACGCAGGCAGAAACACATGCACACAGACAGAAACACACACACACACACAGGCAGAAACACACACACACACACAGGCAGAAACACACACAGGCAGAAACACACACAGGCAGAAACACACACAGGCAGAAACACACACATACACACACCTTTAAGAAACCTTTAAGAAAAGTAGAACCTTTCTTCCCCAAAGCCACATGGTGGGCCCAGTTGGGGTAGCGCCAGGTAGTCTTTGCAGACAGAAGCATCTCCCCAGCAGGGGCCAACATCTCATCAGCTAAGCCTGAAGGACCACAGACTGCAAACTCCTAAGAGCCTAGAACAGTTCCTTTGTTGCTTGATTGGTTTCATTTCCACATAAAACTAATATTCTTGCAAACCAAATAAAAGGCTTGCCTATTAGACTCCTTGATAACCTTTAAAAACTTAGGACAAATAAACTCATCTGGGGCACCAACTGAATCTTGAGGGCTTATCTTGGGGCACGATGACCCAGGAATTCTGATCTGGCTTTTTTTCCTTCTCAAAGATAACAAAGAAATTAGTGCCAAAGCCACATACATGTTGGAAACACTCATCTTTCTCTTCCCTCTAGCCCTCAGAGCTATCCGGCTTTGGAAGAGCTTTGCACTAAACAAGCTTGTCAGGAAATTAAGCCACAGTTTGAATCTTGTCTATTCAACACATTGTTTAGAAATGTTTGGGTAACCGTAACCTTTCAAGTTTGTCTCCAGTAGAGAGGTTCCTATACCTCCCAGAATTCTTTCTGATTTTGAAGGTCATTAAGACTCCAAGATATGTCCTCATTTATGTGGGTTTGAGTCACACATCCATGTCCTCGGCTGAGGGACAGGAAGCCATGACATTTGTAAAGAAAGAGCCTTCTGTAGAGCTGCCATGATGTCCTGGGAAGATAGGCTAACCTGTAGATGTGGCTTCAGCTGACCACTAGGGGGCGTCACAGGGTGCTAGGACTCAACTTACTGGGGAAGAGCCCAGAGTGTTAACAGGTTTAAAATAAGGGGTTGGGGGGTCGGGGGGCAGCTTCATGAAAAGCTGTACAAAATCCTCAAGTTGAAGCATTTGCCCTCGAAGCCTCAGTGTGCCAAGTAGGGTCCTCTCAAGTAGGCCTGTGAAAACTGTCACAGCAGAGACACATCACATGCGTGTTCACCTGTGTCCGTAGCGGCAGCATTCTTGAGAGCTAAAGGCAAAGCCTGTCCATATCCATTAGTGGAGGGATGGAGAAGCAAAGCACGATGAGTAATGGTCTCCGTATTTCTTTTTTTTGTCTCTTCCCCCATATTGAGTCCTGAGTACTTTCTTCTGGCTGAAGATGGAAACGCACTGAATGTTTTCCTCACCTACCTCATCCTGAAGTGACTAAAGCTCTGCTGCCGGTGTTTATGCTTGTTTATTCCATGCATTGTACTCGACTGTGTAAAGTGTACCTGTTAGATATTAATATGCACATTATTATATATTCTATTCAACCTTAGCCTTGGGAAGTTAGAAAATCTTGAGATGAGTTCAAGCAATAATGAATCTTTAAGACATTATGTGACGTAAGCGAAGCCAATTACAAAAAGACAAATGCTAAAGTATTCTGTTTCAACGAGTTTCCTGGAGTCAGCAGAAGTGGGGGAGGGAGGGAGGGAGGGGAGGAGGGAGGGAGGGAGGAAAGAAGGAAGAAGGAAGGAAAGAAGGAAGGAAGGAAAGAAGGAAGGGAGGGAGGAAGGAAGGGAGGGAGGGAGGGAGGAAGGAAGGAAGGAAGGAAGGAAGGAAGGAAGGAAGGAAGGAAGGAAGACATGGGGGAGGGGTTGGAGGAGGAAATGGGATGAGTACCCCACAGGTGTGAAGTCTCACGTATGTGTGATAAATAGTGGTAACGGCAGTTTTAAACGCCACAGAATTATGCACTCGGCGTGATTAAAATGGTGAGTTTTACGTTTTGTATATGTTACTACAATAAATTTTTAAAAATCTGCCCATAGTGTGATTTGATATATCTATACATGCACACATGCATGTGCGGGCGTATGCACACACACACACTTCACACTCAGATTATGTGACTGTTGAGACTTGAAGTGTTTCAATAACACTTTTGTATTATTTTGGCAGAAGCAAGGACTTAAATCAAGGTTCCTTCTCCTAGCTGGGACATTAGAATCAACAAAGGAATGAAGACTACCATTGCACCTCTCTCTCTCTCTCTCTCTCTCTCTCTCTCTCTCTCTCTCTCTCTCTCACACACACACACACACACACACACACACACACACACACACACACTCAAACCGACTCCATCCCTGAATTTTCTCCAGCACGCACCTTGCTTTCCTCTCCGCGAGGCAGACTGGCCTGAGTGCGGCCCATCCGAGCTGACGAGCAGTTTTCCACGCTCGGCCATCTGCAGCTCTAACGGGCCACTTCTCAGCTCTTGCTGGTCTTTTCTTTTTCTTTCTTTTTTTTTTTTTTCATCAAGACTGAAATTGGCCACCCACCTGGATTTGAGATGGCAAAGCTCATGCTCCTGGTTCTCAGAGCCACAGACATGCCAGGGGTATAAGGAACTGGCTTCCCAGGGGACAGTAATTCTCACCCATGTTTCAAACATAAAGTTGATTTAGGCAGGAATTGTGACCGTAAAATGACATCTTAAGATGTGAAGAGGACCATTGGGGATTATTTAGTCTAATACATTCATTTTTCAGATAAAGGAAATGAGCCAAAAAGAGAAACAACTCCCGCAAGACAAGCCCTTATGTCCAGGGTAGAGAGCCTCGGTACAGTGCATCTCCTCCTCTGTCTCCTGGGTTGGCATTTGGAGAGAGATAGTATCCTGCTAAGGAATATGAAAAAGAGGTGGCGAGCGGCAGATCTTCCAGAAAGTTCCATGAAGTAGCCCATTAGTGAGCTCTTAAACACATGATCACTTGCCTTACAAGATTGCCTTGGAAAAGAAACAGGAGTTTTATAGACGATAAAATTTGGAACAAAAGTCTTTGTGTAGAAAAAAAAATCAAGAAGAAAAGATGATAAGGTGCAGGGGGTGACCATTGTGACTTTAAAAGTTCAGGCATCAAAACCAGACCTTTGCATGAGTGTGCATGTGTGTGTGTGTGTGTTTATATTTGTATATTATCATACATATGCATGTGTATCTGTTGTGTGAACATGTTTCTATGGGTGTGTGTGTCTGTGTGCATAGGCACATGTACACTCATGTATGCACATGAGCATGTGGGGGGGGGGCGGCTAGAAGCCATTAACAGGTGACTTTGGGCCATGCCTTTCTTCATGCTCCACCTTCTCTTTTGAGTCAGGGTCTCTCACTGAATCTGGGGCTCACTGATTCAAGGCAGTGAGTTTGGGGATGCATCTGTCTCAGTCCATGTAGCACTGGGGCAGACTTTTACATTCATTCTTTACATGGATGCTAGAAATCAAACCCTATGCTTGCTCAGCAAGTATTTACCAACTAAGCCATCTCTTCAGCCTGTTTTCCTTGCTGTTCCCAACCCAAAAGAGGCCTTAAATCAAGGCCCACCTCTTGACCTTGGCCCAGCCAATGTCCTTTCCGATTTTAGCTTTGATATCTGTAAAGCAGGGGTGCTGGCAGGGGAGGGAAGCTTGGTCCTGGAGGACAGTGGCTCTTGAACTAGAGGCAGAAGCGTGTCAGTGAACTGCTTCAAAAATATTTCCCCAACTTATCTTTGGAGAGTGGGACTCACGTGAGGGGGCCTGGGTGCTATTTATTTCTTAAATTAGAATTATAGTCGTTGTTATTAATAGTTAATTACAAGCATTAGGTTCAGTCTTCAAAAGGAAGGAAGATGTGTGTGTACACTGGACATTTTCTGCAGTGTCCATCGGACCTCAACGGTCTTTCCTGAGACAGACCCAATCTTGTTTCCTGATAGCTCTCCCGAGATGTTCTCTGAAGTCTCAAACAGCCCAAATATTTGTGCTGCAGCTGGTCTTGAGATAGGGACTGGGGCCTGCTCCACATAGCTCTCTGCCTGGCATGCCCCAGAGACCCAGTGTACGCTGGCTGACATCCTGCAGTGTCAGCACTGCTCCAGGACCTGAGAGCTACAGTTGTGTGCAGGCCCAAGCCTCTTCTGCAAAGAAAAGCAGGTTCCCTCTGGCTTGGAACCAAGCTGGGAAGGGCTCCTGCTCTCAGAGAGTGACAACATGGGTTTTGGAGTGTCAGGATAGATAACTGGAGCGCCCCGGGTACTGGGTGGGAAGGAGGCTAGTTAGGTGGAAGGTGTCTCTTCCTAGGACCCTGGGAAGATGGGAGCTCTGTAGTTCTGTCTCTTCCCCTTCTTCTGTCCTTTGTGGCAAGGGACACTGAGATGCAGAGCTTGTTTCCAAAAGCTGACTGATTATGAATCTGAAAAACCACCCTGATGCTAGGGGCCAAATGCCTGCAGCCCCTGGGACTAGAGCAGAAACAGCTCTCGAATCATCTGCTAATGGTCCTAGCACTCTGTGTCTCCACATTCTCCTGCTCGTAATAAATAAGTAACAGTGAAGCCATACCAGGGGTCTAGCTTTTGGATAAATTATCTTTTCGGCACTTGAATCCTTTGACTTCATTGCTGGGTTGCCTCCGGTATCCCATCCAGTTGGCTTGCCTCAGAGCTGGGCCAGAGTGTGGGCTTTCTGCAGGAAGAATCCCTTTGCATTGCTGAAAATCTAGAGGGCCCTGGGAATGGCGCGGTGCTGTGGGAGGGACCCCTACAAGGATCCAGGCACCTGGGTTCTGGTCCCAGCTGTGTGCTGACTCCACATCTTGGCTGTACTCTGTAGCCTCAGGGCTGCTTTCTCTTCTCCACATGTGTCCCTTGTGCTCACCAGAGTTCCTCATGTTACATTTCTATGCTTAAATCTCACCACTCCCCTGGGTGAGAGCTATGAGTAAGCCCATTTTATTGACAACAAATGAGATTGGAAAGGGTATTAGAACAACGAGGCAGGAGCTAGAAAGCAGAGCTCTTCCTGACTGCAGGGTATCATCCGGAAAGGATGGAGCCCCAACCAACAGCCTCTGCCAGACCACTCCCCAGAGGGCTCCCTTCCAACAGCCTCTGCCTCCTCCTCCACAATCCATGCCTGCTTCCAATCTGGTCATTCCCCGTGGTTGTCCCTTCCTCCCTACTTTCAACAAATTTAACGTTCCCTGTATCTAGAGACTGGCCCTGTACTGGATGTGGGGACTGAATGATCGGAGTATTGGTCCTGGGGTGTGCCCTGTCTTCAGCTGTGACACAGGAAGCAAAACAAATCTCTGTAACATTCTGTGGTAATCCTTCATTAGCAATGAGAAAAGCTGCTTGGGGAGACAGAGGAAGACAGTGATAAATTTTGATAAGGGGAGAAGAAGTGATGACATCTTGGAGAGAAATTTTATGGGGAGGGTGACATTTGAATTATTTAGTGCCCCCTTTGCTTCTAAAGGGATTTTAGAGGGATGGGTGGAGGTCAGAGGTCACTGAGTGGGAATGCTGATTTACTATGAAGCCTACTGCGTACAAGGCTTTCCCCCCTGCTCCAGTGGCACACAGGTAGAAGACTCACAGGCCTGTCTACAACTCAAATTCTGAGCCCTGTGCTGACTCACTCTGGCTCAGTAGCTTCTCAGAAGAAAAAGGAGAACTTGACTGAGATGACTGACTGAGAAGAAGACTCCACCTGTATGACGTCTCCTCAGAGAGGAGAGCACCTGTCCACCATCAGGGGCAGGTTCCCACAGTGCTTTAGGGAAGCAGGAAGGTGCTGGCAGGGCCATGAGAACCCATTCCCTCCTGAATGGACTTTGCAAGGAGAGGCACGGCTCCTGAGGGTGAGCTCAATGCCGGGCTTCCTTCTTCACTCTGAAATCATAAGACAGGGAGGGTCACCACACTTTCTCCAGTGTCCCAGGCTGGCCAGTAGACTAATGACTGCTCTGCTGGAGCCCCCAGGAGAGCAATAGAAAGGAAGAAAAAACCCAGGGCAGGATCCACACTGCAATCAGCCTGAAGTCAAGGGCACAAGGGGTTTGTGGTAGACAATGAAGGAAAAACGGTTCCAAAGATACTGGAACATACAGGTACCGGGGCCAGAAAAATAGAACTCAGACAGCCAGAGGCGTGCCTTCCACTCGTGGATGGCTAGCAACCTCATTTCCTATGCTCTGATGCTGCACTGTGAGCATGACTTAGCTCCTGCATCCAGGGGCTTGTGGTTTGATTGATCCTTCTCAGGTCTTTTTCTCAGGATCCCACCCATAGACATACATCAAAAACACAGATGAGAAAGAACTTCCTGGATGAATTTGAGTCTCTCCTCACTTCCTATCACAAAATGACCTGAACTGTAAAATAGCCATCTTTGCGTTTGGCCAGGACGGTGGGGCTGTTAGTTAGAGATTGGGTAGTAAGGAGACTGGACCTGCAGTAAGACAGGGGTGCTTCAAAGCCAGGCTTTGCCATTCATATGAGCTGCTGATACTCTCTGACTGCATATTCCTCCCCTAAGAAATGGTAGATAAGGACAGAGAGAGGTTCAGTGGGTAAAGCACTTGTTGCTCAAGTGTGAAGACCAGAGTCCAGACCCCAGGCACCTACATTGATGCTACATGGGCATGCCACTCCTCCTGTACTCTCAGGGCTCTGAGGAGGAAGGAAAAGGGTCTCAGTGAGCTGTGGAGCTGGGCTAATTGAAAGTTCTGGGTTCAAGGGAGAGACCCTGCCTCGATATATATACGGTGGAGAGTGACTGGAGACACTCGGAGTCCGCATGCGGGCTCCACATGCACGGCGTCACCCCTTGTACCCCACAGACATACATGGACAACACACACATATGTTTAAATTAAAGAGAGAATAAAGGGAAAACAGCACATGCTGTATGCCCACTCTGTGGGGATTGTTGACAGTGCACGAAGGACACATATCAACTCAACACACCAGAATAAAATACCTGAAATATACATAACATACAAAATGTACCTATCTAAGAATCAAGAGCTCCTACCAAATCAGCACAAAGCGCCACGCCAACAGAAAATGGAGCGGGTAATGTGACCAGCAGGAGAGTGACATCAATGCAGATCGTCACTGGGGAGGTACCAAGTTATTTGAAGTAAACTTGCATGGTGGCTCTCTAGCAGGGTAGACTACCCTTATAACTCCTTTCCATAGGGGAAGAAACAAGAATGGTAAGGTTTAAGATACTGTAAAGTAGAGACATACATATATGCACACAGAGCAGACAGACAGAGCAAGAGCCTACAAGACTGGAAAGGAACTCAAACACACCTGCGCACAGTGTGGACCCATGATTGCCAGCAGAGAAAGGCTTGGACAACCTCTCGTCAGAAGCAACAGACTGGCATGGAAGTGAGGTGGCCAAAGTGCGCTTGGTCTCTGTAGGGAAAGCTTCATTTTACCTTAAAAACATTTCCTCATATTCATTTAAATGGGATAAGTTACATGAAAAATACTAAGTATATCTAATAACTCACGTCATCTTGAGGGGAAGTGAGAGTTTCTGAGCCTGGAGCTGGGCCACCTGGATATGCACCTGCTCTACCACCTCCTCTGAGCGCAGCCAAGCCATCTATCTATATTGGCTAGTTTTGTGTGTCAACTTGACACAGGCTAGTCGTCAGAGAGGAAGGAGGCTCAGTTGAGGAAACACCCCCATGAGATCGAGCTGTAAGGCATTTTTCTCAGTTAGTGATCAGTGGGGGAGAGGTCAGCCCATTATGGGTGATGCCATCCCTGGAGTGGTAGTCCTAGGTTCTATACGAAGGAAGTCTGAGCAAGCCATGGGAATCAAGCCAGTAAGCAGCACCCTCCATGGCCACATCATTAGCTCCTGCCTCCAGGTTTCATCCCTGCCTGAGTTCCTGTCCTGACTCCCTCCAATGACAGACTGTGATCTGGAAATGTAAGCCAAATAAACTCTTCCCCAGCTTGCTTTCTGTGCATTTGTGGTTTTATTGCATCAATAGAAACTCTATCTAAGATCACTTTGTCTCGGTTTCTCCATCTCTCATGTGAATATAATAGTATTTACTGAGGGCAGTTATGTGAATACACAAACCTAGCATGTTAACAGTTCAGGGTCTGGCATCTGGAAGACCACAGTGCTGTGATTCACACAACCATCTCCTCCTTCCTGTTGCAGGCCAGGAAATCATTGCATGTTAGAGTTAGGAAGGTTCACAGTTAGGCTGCTCTTATCAACTGATAAGGAAATTAACAGCATGTTCAAAGCTTGTCCCAGGGAGAGTGAACTTTGGAGCCTAGGTCCTGGTTTGGTTACTGCTCTAACATGTGAAGTCAAGTTCCTCAATGCCCAGCAATCTCTAGCCCCCATTTCCCTTCCAAACACCTCAGTGTCTCCTTCTTCACAGTCCTTTCACCAAGCCTCCTCAAGGGATGTGCAACTCCAATAGATCTCAAGCACAGCAGGGATGTTCTGCTTAGGGGCAGAGAGAAAAGACAGCCCTGGGGTTGGTGACTCCCTTGCTCTTGTTCTTGTTAGCATTCCAAGAACCTGATACCTAACGGTTGTCCTTCAAGTACTGCCACTTAGGCTCCCAACAGTTCCCAGCACTTGCTAAGTCTGGTCTCATCCAATGAGACCCAAATGAGAAAATCTTGAGAACTGTTCCCAAGAGTTTTTGAGATTATTTCCTTTTATACTGAATTAAATGAACCTTTAGGAGAAAGAGAGATCAAATTAGGGGAACTGTCTGCTCTTTCAGAGGACTTAGGTTTGGCTCCTAGCACCCATGTGGCAGCTCACAACCATCAGTAATTCTAGTTGCAGGGGATCTGGCATCAAAAGTACTGCACGCATGTGATACACAGGCATACATGCAGGCAACATACCCAGACATGCATAATAAAGGAAAAAAGTCTCAGAAAAAGAACCCTTAATGGCAACTTTAAAATGAATTTTTAAGAGGTAAGCAATTTAGGGGAAAGGAGAGATGGCTCAGAAGTTAAGAGCATCCACTGTTATTGCAGAGAACCAGAGTTCAGTTCCTATCACCTGCATCAGGTGGCTCACAAACAACCACCTGTAACTCCAGCTTCAAAGGACCTGACAGCCTTTTCTATCCTCCTTTTAGGAACACAGCTGCTCAGGTCCCCAGCACTATGTGTTGATCATTCTCTGTCCCCCTAACATCCACTATCCATCAGTGAGCCCCTGTGAAGAGGCCTGGGCATTCCATTCTCTCTAACTCCCAAGTCTTGGAGTGGGACAGGTGTGTCCAAGGGAGGCTTAGGTAGCCAGTTGTAAATGAGAGAAAATACTGGAAAAGCTTTAGTCTGCAGAGTCAGATGCCTGGGAGACAGACCCCTGCCTTGAACGGCTCTGAGGAAAGCTGAGGTTTGGAAAGGGAGCTGTGGGAACTGAGAGCACCTTCTCCTGAGAACATTTTAATGGACTCCCACCTTGGGGTGACAGCAGGTGGTGACGTGCAAAGGACAAACTGAAAACAAAGAAATGCAAATGGGACATGGTGGCTCAATGCAGCCCACCCCTGGAGAGCCCCTGGGCAGGACCAGCTTTGAAGGTGATGGATGGAGCTTGGGTTCCCAGCTCAGCTGGTTTCAGACTCCCAACCACCTCCTGGAGGACTTAGGGTAGTCAGATTCTCACAATCACACCAAGCATCTTTGTTATTCTTCAGGCTAACCATCTTTTAGAGATAGCTGGGTGTGTGTCAATGGAATGTCTTTGTTGCTACATGGAGGGAAGCTGTGGCAGGTCCTGAGTGCTGCTAAGATTTAATAAGTTTGTTCCTCAATTGAGTTCTGGCTATGAAGTGTCTCCTGGAATCCCCACTTAAGGCTCTAAAGTAATGAATCTGTCCAGTCATGGGCTAGACTGTGAAGCCATGAACCAGGAAGTTTTTAGTTTGTAAGTTTATTGCCTCAGGTATTTTGTTATGGTTACAGAAAGCTGAGTAACATTAGGCGTAGGGGAGACATGTCTATTCAGAGTAAAGCAATAAAACCATGCGTTGTTCTCAGCTGCAGAATATACCAGGCTTAAAATATTGACTAATTGAGCAGAGTGGAGACTGAACAGAAGTATCGACATCCTCCAAAGAGGAAGTTAAAATGTGAGCTTGTCACCTGGATACCTTCTCAGCCTTGAACATGGAACCAGTAAAGAATCTCTTTTCAAATGGCTCAATTTTGAGACTAGGGTGAGATTAGAGGCCCTGAAATGTGAAGTGCTGGTGTTCATTGATGGCACCGAGGAATCACGGGTAAGATGCAGATCAATTCCTTTGGTCCAGAGTGTTTTCATCTCAAGTTTAACCATTCCTAGTTGAAGAGGATCGTAAGAGGCACATTTAAGCTATGCAGTCACCATCCCAGGGGTCAGGAGTCATGGCTATGTGGCAGGACACAGGACATAACCTCTCTGGCATCTCATCAGTCAATACAAGTTCCTTCTCACCTTGGAAAATCTATGATTTGGGGGTCTATCTCTATAGGATTCTGGGATTTATATCATATAGAAATTAAGTCTGAAATGTTTCAGGGTAAAATGTCTATGATTTCTCTTTTTAAAAAAGATGTATTTATTTTTATATATTTGAATACTTTGTTGCTGTCTTCAGACACCACCAGAAGAGGGCATCAGATCCCATTATAGATGGTTGTGAGCCATCATGTGGTTGCTGGGAACTGAACCCAGGACCTCTGGAAGGGCAGCCATTGCTCTTCACCACTGGTCCATCTCTCCAGCCCTTTCTATGTTTTCATGAGGTTTGGGAATGCTCTTTACCACCACTATATAAGTCCTTCTCTCAGTGGCAGTAGCTGTGTCTGCTGGTCTGCAGTTCACTGTTTTATACACATACACATACACATACACATACACATACACATACACATACACATACACATATATGAATGATCATAAAACAGGAAATCTCAAACACTCAATGATCCATATTAAAGGAAAAAATTGCTGTCCAGGGTCACCTGCTGATACCAGTCGGTCCAGCCAACGCTGGCATTGTAAGGTGGTTGCACCTGTTTGGCCTGCGACTTCTCCCTTCAGCAGCCTGCTGACCTCTGACTTGAAGAACAGACAATGGTATCTCTGCTCTGTCAATGTCAAAATAAAGAGCTTTCCATCTAGGCAGTGTGGGGCAGCTGAAGTGCATGGTTTAGCCCCGAGACTCAGTCGGAAGAAAGCCCCAGTATTCGTGAGAGCAGGCCCTACTGAGAGTGGTTTCAGTTGGCCACTCCTTTTCTCAAACACAACTGTATGACCCAGGGTAATCTGTGACAAATGGCTTCCATGTGCTGAGGCTGTGGAGTGCCTGCATACGCCAAGTTCCAGCTATCAGAAGGGCAAACATCTTTTCATTCAGTTCGTGGTCGTACACCAGCAGCAGGCGTTTCCACACACATTCCCTCAGACAAACTATGAAGTTATTATCTTAAATTGTACCCATGCAAGATGAAGGGTGGAGTGCAGGTAGAGCCCCAAAGCCTTCTGTGTTTCAGATTAACCAGAACACTTGCAAACCAAAGCCCTCTAGGCGCCCTATAGTCACACCAGATCGGTTTACCTTATCTGGAATTCTAGGGTGGCACTTTTGGATTTTTCCCTTTGAGATCCATACGCTATCTGTGGCCATTCCACCTTGAGCACAGCTCATATGATCTCAGAAACTAAGCAGGGCTTAGCCTGGCTAGTGCTTGGATGAAAGACCCAAATGCCAGCTTCCTAAATGCCTGAGGTAGGTACTTGGAACCACCCACCAGACAATTATTTCCTGACAGTAACTTCCCTGAAAGGAAATTGGTTTCATCTAGAACTCTGGCTTAGCCCAAGAGCTGTTTCTAAGCATGGTCCCTCTGTGGAAGTTACTCATTTGAAATTGGCCCAGGCTATATCACAGTTGTTCTTAACCACACAAGTTAATCTCCATCTATGTTCAGACTAGTGGAAGTGGCTTTAAATCCATTTCTATGTCTTGGTTATATGTTGGTTGAGGGGGAAATGAAAGAACAGAATATATAAATGTCAGTGGAGATTAGTAAGGGGAGGGATAATGAAGACACTGTTGACAGCTTGGCTTGGGTGCCTGAATGCCTAACAGTGTACTTCCAAAATAGCTGTGGTTAACTCACAAAACTGGAGTCGCTTTTCATAATAAATAGAGGAAACAGGCCTGTGCTTACCCGGTTGACATTGCTTCTCTTTGATGGAAGGGATAGCAATGACTCCTGCTCTCCTGAACCATGAGGTATCTGGGACTGCACTCCATTCCTTTCTCCTCAACCAATGGAAAGCTTGGATCAAAGGAGGTGTGGAGGCCCCTGGACTCATCTGCTGGCAAAGATTTTGTTCAAACCTTGTGCTGACCCAGAATCTTTTCCAAGGTTCTTAAGGGTTCAGTAAAAGTGTTTGATTGAGACAAAAGCTTCCATTAAATAACACAAACAGAAAGTGTTGTTGTGCTTGCTTGGAGCCATTTTACTCACCACCCTGACCCCAGCTCAGGAAAGATCAGGAACCTCTGCATGGCAGGAGTGGCTGACCCTGCCGCTGTGGACAGTCAAATCCTGCAGAACCCAGTCAGTGAACAGAGAAAACAGGGAACCGCCTTACATACAAGACCAGTTCCAACCCATAGGCTCAGCCATCCTGGTAGAAAAATCTCTCTGCCTTTGCCCCTGCCCCTGCCCCTGCCCCTGCCCCTGCCCCTGCCCCTGCCCCTGCCCCTGCCCCTGCCCCTGCCCCTGCCCCTGCCCCTGCCCCTGCCCCTGCCCCTGCCCCTGCCCCTGCCCCTGCCCCTGCCCCTGCCCCTGCCCCTGCCCCTGCCCCTGCCTCCTGAGTGATGAGAGTCAAGGCTTGCACCGTACCTGGCTTGTTGTGACTGCTTATGACTGAGAAAGGTAGACAGTAGAGACCCAAGACCTCCTCAGTTTCTGCCTGAAGTGTGATCTCTCAAAATCTGTGGGAGAATCCATGGTGATGGTAGAAGTGAGAGAAGATAAAGGTCTCTAACAAGGCACTTGCATAGTGCCTCCTGCTGGTGGGCACCTTTAGTTCTCCTATGTCCCATACCTATAGAACAGCAGCGTGCCACTGTTCCTATTCCACAGGCCACTGTTCCTATTCCACAGAGGAAGAAGCTGAGGCTGGGCCTGTCACCTACTGCTGGAACAGTGCAGAGAAGCCCGGCAGGCCCACCCTATCCCTCTCAGAAAGCTTTCTCACTCTGCCTCCAAGACTTTGGGCTTGTTCCTCAGACTCTCCACCAGTGAATTCCAACTCTGAAAGTGGAACAATAAACAGCCTTCCTCCTGGATCTGCTAAAGGAAATAATGAATGGTTGTTTGCATCGACTTGAGGATGTCTCGATAAATATTAGCTATCTTTGGGTTACAATGTCCCAGTTCACTTTACTGTGTCACCATGTCCCCTGCTACTGGAGAGATGTTTTCCCAAGAGCCTGTACTCAACCTAAAGCCACTTGAATGAGTGGCTATTTACTAACAAAAGGAAAGGGCAAAACAAAAAACAAAAAGCAGGCATTTCATCAGGTCTAAGGTGATACTCTACAGGCACAGCTTAAGTCCTGCATTTACTTAGGATGCAAAGCAAAAAGTGACCACAAAGACATGTTCTTTGAAGATGCTCTTCCAGGTTCCCAGAATGACTTGATATAAGTATTAGCTTGAAGCTGTTGACAGTCCTCTGTGTCTTGCAAGTGGCCCAGCTCCTGTGGTAGGCAGTAGTTGGGGCTTTCACTGTTTGGCAGTTAAGTGGAAAGTACAGGTGACGCCACCAGGGTGTTTCTGAGGTCTGTGTGATACCTATGTCTACACTGATGACAAGGCTGAGGACCAGGCAGTGAGTCCTCCAAACAGCCACTGAGTGATGAAAGTCCTTCCCCATAAATTCACATCTCTACGCCATGGCTGTCCTACACAAGGAGGTTCCACAAGTACTTCAAAGATGGTGGGGGTGGAAAGCGGCAGAAAAATGGATGTATTACTTGGAGCATTGTGGGTTGGGAAGGATATCTTAGGGGAAGTAACTGCAGAAGAAAGGGAGAGGACTCCCATTCTGCGGGGCTGTATGCAGTAAATGCTTGGCCAGTGATCTGTCCAACTGGGGAAAGGCCAAGACTAATTTAACCTTTGGTCCAATGGCTGGGAGTCAGCTAGTTTCCTTTCCCTCTTACATCACTCCCAGAGATCCAGACAAAAATAACATGGTCCCGATTACATGACATTACAGGCTCTGAAAATTCACTAGGGAGGAGGGTGTTGAAACCCCTCAGAGGCAAATTAATCCTAGCAAAGCAACAGCTGGAAGATTGATGCGAGAGGAGAGACTGCAGCATATTGCTTCCAGGCTTGTTGGGAAGTTTATTCTAATCCAAGCAATTGCAAGAGGGGTTAAAAAGCACTAAATTGGAAGCACGTCTGTTACTTTAAGAGGGGGCTTGGTACAGTTGTCCACATGTTGTGATCTGTTGGTCAGCACACTTTCAGATTGAATTCCTGTGTCCTGATGTTTATCTTGGTTGTTTAGTATTGAGATATCTCATGCCATGGCCAGAGTTTACCATTGCTGTGTTGGAGTGGTGTCAGGCGATATGAGGTCTGTGGTCTGGCAGTCAGCTCTGCCTAGGCTATTGACTGAACGCAGCAAGTGGGAGCTGGGTACCTGTTCTCTCTCCTGGGGCTTGTCTTGTTCAGAGTGAACACTTGAGCATTTCCTGCAAGCACAGCCTGGAGCCCCTGGAGGACAATTTGCAGAACCTGTACGCACCATTTACACTCACAAAGCAAAATATTTTCTCTCCTCAGGACACAGCAGTCCTCCCCACACTGCGTGCTTCGCAACTGGATGTTACTTGGAGACCCAACATGAACTCTAGAGTAGAAGTGTCCCAGCTGGAGTGGAACTGAGCTGCAGGAAACACATTCTTAGCACAAGAGAGTCTATAGTGATGGTCATAGGACTGGTCTCTGAACCCTGGGCTGCCAGGATCCAAACCCCAATATGCTGAGTACTACCTCACAATCCTGGGCAAGGCCTATCTGTACTTCATGTCCTCATCTGGGAGACAGAGATGAGAAAAGTCAGCCCATCACTGAGAGGCTCGGAGGGTGGATGGTTTTGTTGCCTGATAAATAGTAAGGACAGATAACCAAAGCTGGCTGAGGAGATGGTTCATTCATTGAGGCACTTGGCTTGTAGGCATGAGGATCTGAGTTCAATTCCTGGAATTCTTATTTTATAAAGAGAAAAAGGCTATGTGTGGTAACACAGACTTGTAATGTCAGGGCTCACTACAGCTAGCCCAGCCTAATTGGCAAGCTATCTACAAATAAACGTGCTTGGACAATGATGTTCAGAGTTGTCCCCTATTCTTCAATAACTGTTCTTATTGTTGGAATACAGTGGTCTTAGAAGTTTGGGCAAACCTACTTCAGAAGCTGAGTAGTGACCAGTGCCCCAATGCAATGTTTGGGGCCAGATTCAGTTTTAGCCCTTTAAGTAAGTCATACAAGCAAAGACACCTGGAGATTTGAACATGTGTTTCATAGTATCCCTAAATAGGTCAATGGCCTTATGCCTGCCTCTACCTCTGGCTTTCTCAGCTTTGGTCTTCTGTGCCTGCAGCAACATCACTATTCTCAGATCACCCTGGAGGCAGATATTAGACTAGAGAACTTTGATTCTCCACATGTAGAAACCTGTCCTGGGCTAGGCTGAGTGTCTTCTTGTCTATGGTCACACTACAGATTGGGATGGAAACAAGATTCTGGCCTGAGGTTAGCACTCCCCCCCCCCCCAGGCTTACAAATGTGAGCTCTACCCAAAGCCTCTGACTCTTGACTCCTTCCCAGGGAACACTAAGATCCAAGTGCCTATAAGAAATTCCCTAGGGAAATTCTATTCAAAGCACACCAATATTTAGGGAGAAACTAGTTCTTCCTTGGAGATCCTGGGTCTGCTCTGAGATTCCTCTAGTAGCATATAATTTAAAAAATAAAATAAAAACAAGGGGCTGAAGCATAAGCTCAATTGGTAAGATGCCTGACTTGTAAGCTTAAAGACTTGAGTTTGATGCCTAGAAAGTTGGGCTTGATGGCAGGGCCCTGTAATCCCAGCACCAGGGAGGTGGAGACAGGTGGATCCCTGGGGCTCATTGGCCAGTCAACCTAACATATTTGGTGTACCCCAGGCTAACTAAAGACCCTGTCTTAAGCAAACAAGATTGAGTACCACTGAGGAAAGACAGCTGAGGTTGTCCTCTGGCCTCCAAATGCTCACATTTCTGCATGTGCAAGTGCATCTGTGCACACACAAAATAATTTAAAAACATATATGAAACGAATAATACAAATTGAGCCATCATCGGGCACGCTGGTGCCAATGCCTTCCACATGACACCCACTGTGGCTCACTTGGCTGGTCGTGATCTCGAGGACTGGTTTTCAGGTTACTTAACACATCGGGATCATATTTCCAACTCCTCAGTAAATCTTTCCCAAGTACAATACATAACTAGTGGGACTTCAACCCCCGATCTCTTGACTCCCAGCCCAGTGGCTTTCAACTCCAGCATGAGAAGTTAGTAAGGAATCCTGTTTGGGATATGTAGAAGTTACAAAACTGGGGACTGTTCCAAATGGAGATTTCCCATGGGCAGGACAGGGCCAAGGCAGATGGTCACTCATCTACGCAATGAACAGTGGTTGGATGCCAACAAGTCAAGCCTTGCAGATTCCTGGAGAATAAGGCAGACTCTGTCCCGCCCTCATGGAACTAATACTTTTCCAAGAAATTCAAATAATAAACACAACACTGCACAGATAACGGTTAGTGCAACAGGCTTGAACTCAAGGTGATGCAGGGAGGTCTGGTCTAGACACAAGAAGAGCTTAGTAAAATCTGTCATCAGCTTCCCACAGCAGGGCCTAGTTAGTGTTATCTACCACCCTACCCCACCAGCATGGAAGAAAACAATCCAGAGAATCCTTGCATCCCTCACTGAATCCCTTCACTTCAGTTTCTAAGTCCTCTCCAGACTTCTGCTGCCTGTCTACTCTGGCAACAAAGCTTTTGGTTAGTCCACCACAGCGCCCTCTACTGGTCCATTCTCATTTACTTAGACCTTTTTTCTATGCAGCTTCCTTAACTTCCTGATCATTCCGCCCTTCACCACCCACCCTCCACTCCCTGCCCCCATGTCCTTTGCACCCCCACCAGACTCCTGTAGCCACTCAGTGACTTCCCTTGACTGTTTGAACTGAGCCAAGCTTCGGATTCTGTGGTGGTCAATCCTGACTGTCAACTTAAATAGGTTGACAATCAACTAGAGAGGGAGAGACATGGTGGAGGCTTAGGGCCCTCATACACTGCAATGCGCCCTCTTCTGGCCTCTGAGATGCCTGGTGAGAAAGATCTGAGGGAGACTGGATCTGACAGAGAGCTTCCCAGCCCCATGCTGCAGGAAACCATTTATGTGATTCTTTCCTCAAGTGACCCCCCGACACCCAGCGTCCCTAAGGGCAGTGACGCCCTCCACCACATGATTTGTGTGGAAGTGGGGTACCTATGGGATTCCTGGTTTGCTCCTTTGCTTGTGAAATGGCAGGTTCTCACTTCCTCTTCTCCATGCCGTGCTCTCTTCAATTGTGTTTGGGAATGTTACATAACTGTCGGTTCTCCTCTCTCATTCCCATCTCTTCCTGTGGAATGCCTTCTGGGTAAATGCATGGCTTTCAACAAAACATATTTGTCAAGTACCTGCCTTGGAGTTAGAGCTTGCCAAGCATGGTTCTCTGTAGATGAGGGACTGAAAAATTCCCCTTCCTTAAAGAATTAGGCCTTTGAAGTTCCTTCCTCCTGGGGGATCTCAGGTACAGATATGGATATACTAAAACGACACTAAGAAAGAATCATTCAAAGCCCCGTGCTGAGCTCTCTAAGGAACACCGAGAGTGCCAGCTGACTCAGTTGTCCTGACTGGCACAAACAAGTCTTGCTTCTCTCTCAGGCCTCTCCTTCCTACCTAGGCAGCCTAACCACACCCATCTTTCTCTTGGCCTCTCCTCTGTCCAGCCTTCTCTCTCTCCTTGTCACCATTTGTTCACTGTCACCCTCCTCTGTGCCTGGCTGAGGCTGGAAGCATGTCAGGAATTTTTAATTGGAAATACCATGAGAACTGTTATCGCCGTAGTCTCACCAGGGAGAGATCCAGGCCTTGGGGGCCGATGATGGGAGATTCCCTGAGGCGGGCGAAGTTTAATATCTCACCTAGGTTAACCAGGGCAGTTGGCTCTAGGAGCCAAGGCCCCGGGTGGAATGTGAGAAATGAAGTCCAGTCTGACAGGAAGGAGGGTGGGTGTGCTGAATAACCCAAAATCCCTATAAAGTCTGAGGAGGTGGGAGAAACGGACAGAGCAGGAAATCAATTAAAGGAAGGAAAACAAGCTGGGATTCCACCACCCTGTCTCTCTCTCTCCAACTGCCCACATAAAAATGACTGTGAGGCAAAGCAGGTACCACCTGGAGCTGGGAGAAGGCCCCAGCACCGCCTCCCCCTGATCTCACAGCGGTCCAGCTCTGGGTCAAATGAGCTCAGCCTCTTCTGATCTCCTCCCCTGTGAGGTCACCAGCTCCCTGAGCTCCCCTGGCCTTCTCCCAGGTCTCCGGCAGTTTTCACATCTGCCAGGGCCTCGGGAACGGGGTGGGGCTGGAGGAGCTGAGGATGAAGGCTGAGGATGAGGTGTGCTGGCAGGGGGTGGGCTGGCCCAGTTATCACATGGAGCCATGTCTGAATCAGATGGTCCTGTTTTCAGCTCTTCAAATGGGGAACAGAAATCTGAATCAGCCCTACTCTGCCTCCCAGTCTCTTCAGCCTGGGTCCTGGATTGGAGTTGGACAAGCAATATTCCAACTCCCTTCAATCCCAGAAACTCCCAGTTTGTCTGCCTCCTACGAGAAGGCCCTGTGCAAGACTTTGAGTAAAGGCGCCTACTTCTAACAAAAGCTAAGACAGTGATCAGTTCAAGCTGCTTGTGTTTATTTACGGGCAAACATAGTCCCACAAAGGTTAAGTGGTGAGTCAAGAGAATATAGCAATAGATAGTTGCACTACCTTATCTTTCGTATCCACAACTGATTTTTCCTATGACTGAAATGAGGAGGAGGAGAAAGAAGAAGAGGAGGAGGAGAAAGAAGAAGAGGAGGAGGAAAAGGAGGAGGAAGAAGAGGAAGAGGAGGAGGGAGCAGCTACAGCATGCATGAGACTTACTGAAGGGGAAAATTATATTTATCCTTTCTTACCAGTCTCACAGCTCAAGTTATTCAAGCAAGACTTGAGACCCAGAAGGTCTGTGTGGTTCTCAGAGGCCTAACATTATATCCTTTTCAGATCACAGTCACATAGTTTTAAGATAAAAAAAAAAAAAAAAAAAAAAAAAAAACCATGAATTTGTGACTCTCCCCCTCCAAGTTGTTGGGATGACAAAGACATTTTTACTACCAAACAGATATAGCTCCCAGCTTTTTAACCATAGCTACAAGCTGGCGCCCAGAGGTAAGAATCAGTAAAATCATGTTTAAAAAGAAAGGAGAAAAAAGAACAGAGGAAAAAAGGGAGGGAGGGAGGGAGGGAAAGAAGGAAGACGGAAGGGAGGAGAAGGAGAGAGGCATATTTGCCAACTAGGATGGGTGGTCCTCTTATTACTGAGAGCTAGTTAGAAAAGTTCGAGGCAAAGGAGAACATTTTGTAGCTGCCTCCTGTGCTATGTCAAAAGGAAACCGTGAGTTCTTACAGGGCCTATTTCCTCTGAATTCTTTCTAAACAAAGACAAAAGTAATGAAGGCTACATAAAGCTAAAAGCGGCTATGGAAGGAGTTGTCATCTGGACAAGAAGGTAGTAGGACCTGGGGTGCTATCAGAGATGCAGCCAGTGTGTGACTGGGAAGGGTGACTGATCCTCCAGGGACCCCTCCTCCCCAGACAGTCCTCACCCAGCCCCAACATAAGCAGTTAGGCTAGCACATGCTGTTTTCTTTTTCCTGAAATAAAACATCATCACCTGGTCTTAGCTTAAGTAACTGTGAACTTGTAAAAGTTTGTTTGTCCTTCCCCAGAGACCCATTCAAGTGGTTTTTCAGATAAATTTGTTCATGCAAACACTTTGCAATGTTTCTCTAATTGTTTCTCACAGGCCTGGGGTGGAGATGGATTATTCCAACTCCCTTTCCTCAGCCCTGTTGCAGGTGAATAAATTGAGGCCTATAAAAGAGGCGCTGTGCAAGGCAAGAGCCTCCTCTGACTCATCCTCCCAGTGCTGGGACACCCACTGGTGTGTTTCAAGACTAGAGTAGCTCGCCCTGCTGGCCTCCCAGCTAAGCTGCGCCTGTAGACCCAGGTGCCTGTTTGGTTTGGCCATGGCAAGCAGCATCCTGTTGATAACCATTAAGTACTTTCACAGCTTGTCGGGAGCTCATACATTTGAGTTTTTAAAATTACTTCAGGGACTGCCAAGGTGGCTCAGTAGATAAAAGCGCTTGTCCTACAGGTCTGAAGACCTGAGTTCGAGCCCTAGAACCCATGTAATGATGGAACACACACACACACACTTATACACACAGTAACTATTATAACAAGTTATCAAGATATATATCATATAATAATGTACTATATAACCATTGCTAATACAAATATTACTAAATGTATAAATATAAATCTTATATGAACAAAGTACTAATTCAATATATATATATATATATATATATATATGAATTACACTAAACATTAAGCAAACTTCTAGTACTTCATGCAGAGCTGTTTCTGGTGCTATGTAGATATGCTGGGGTTACAAAGCTGAGGGAGATTTTCAGGATGCATTTGTGCTGGGAGATGATGGTCAGATGTGTCAATTAAGGAGCAGAACATGAGCTATCCCTGCTTTCTCTCTGTGGTTGAACTAGCACTTTCCAGAGCGGCTGCTTCCAAGTCCTCTGTCACCAGCAATGGTGACCTGAGAGAGCAGTAATAAGGAGTTCTACAAAGCAGAGGAACTGAGCAGAGAATGTGTCTCTCCATCCCCCCACGCTATTTCTACTCTGTAATAGACAATGACCTATCCTTGAGCGTGGGTAGTTGTAAAGATGTAGCCTGGAACCAGGTGTGGGGATAAGGCTGGAGAGGGGAAGCCACAGCTGTCAAGAGCTGGGCACCTCAGATGGAAAGGATCCCTAGCTGGCTCTGAGGCCAGTGTGTCCTGAGTTGACAGACTGAGGGAGGGAGTCAGCATCTGACATAGGAAGTCAGGACTGGTTCTTGGGGATGACCTGGGGGAGACAGTTCAAGAAGCTGAGGGAGGGCAGATTCACAGCGGACATGTCCTCTCCAGTGAAACACAAAACCCTACTCCTGAGACTAGAGTCCTTTCTATCCTATATTCTGGTTCTGTCCAGAATCTGAAATGAAAGGACAATGGTGCCTGAGCTCAGGCAGGAATGAGGACATACCAGCTGATTCTGGCCCAGGAGTATGTTTTGGATAACAAGGAGACTTTGCCTGGAAGTAGAAGATATGGGTGTAGGCCCTGCAATGGTCCTGAACTTACCATGGATGTGGGCAATCATGTCACGTCTGTGGATTCATTCTTATCTACAAAACTAAGTACCGATCTTCCAACTTTCTGTGACTATGTTAACCATTTTTAAAAGGCAATTATTAGATTTTTTACCAAATCCCACTTAAGGCAGAAAAACAAAACAAAAAAAAAAAACAAAAAAAAACATGACATCCCAGGTTGAAAAGGTGAAGGCTCATGAATCTTCCCCAGCCTCAGTACCCTTGCTTTAGTCTGACTATTGTCTCCAAACTTGATGTTGAAATCTGACTGCCATCCTGGCAATATTGGGAGATGGAGCCTTCGGTTGGTCACTGAGCTATGAAGGATCCAGTCCCATGGTGGATCAATGCCTTTAGAGAAAAGACAAGTGCAGCCTCTTTTGTGTGTGTTTCACATGTCTGTGCCAGTTTGTGGGGCAGGTGCAATGTGTGTAGGTGTACATGTGCATGCATGTGCATCTGTGTGTATGTGTGTGAAGAGGCCAGAAGACAACCTCCAGTGCCATGCCTCAGAAGCTAACCACCTTGCTTTTTGGGGCAGGGTCTCTCGATGGCCAATTAGAATAGACTGGCTGGCTAGGAAGTCCCAACCACTTACCCAGACAGTGTGGCCAGCTCTGCCCTACAGTTTCCAGAAGGAATGTTGGGACTGCCTTGGGTCAGCCTCCTTGCTTTTCTGCTCACATTCTATCACTTCCTCAGGCTCCACCCTCTATTACCTTCAATGCCACTGTGCTGCCCTTCCCTATCTAGTCCACGATGCTCAAAGACTGACTGGACTGTGAATGGGTTTAAGGGTGTAGGATCCCCAGGTTGCTTTCTAGCTGACGGAGGTGGGTTTGGTTTTGCTGCTCTTTGCTTCTCTGGGTTTTTTCCCCCTTTCTTTCCTTGATTCCTGCTGGCTTTAATTAAGCCTGTGGAGCCTCCCTCAGGGCTGGCCCTCATGAAATGAGGTGACCCAGCTCACCAGGGCTGCTCCCCAGAGGCCCCTCAGCTCCGGGCTTATCACAACAATTTCTGCTTCACATTTTCCACAGAACATTGCAACCTGAACAGGAAAATGTAGCTTGTAAGTGCAGGACCCGGCCAGGGTACAGAATCCCAAACAGGAAGACTCCGGATGCTCTTGCTGCCCAAGGGGCTCAGCCTGCAGAGAGGCTGCCAGGGAGGAAAGTAGCTTCTCAATACCAAGGAAAATGGCTCCTGGGCAGAGAGAGAGGCCAACCAATACTCAGCACAGCTTTGCAACTGAGCCACCACCCTTCCATGGGTGTGTAAGACTCACTCTCGGGTGCCCAGCTATAGGGGAGAACCAACCATCAAGTCAATGCTAACTCTACGTTGTTCAGGTCCGGGATTCAAGGGCTGTGACAATTTTTCTTCTCTCTTATGTTCTGAGGTTATAACCCAAAACTCAAATACAGATCTTTGGAAAAAAAATAACCTACTTAAGAGTGCAGGATAGCGGTAACATTATTCAGATTAAGATATGTTGTGTTGTAACGACAAACAGCCCACAGGTCAGTGGCTTGACCTCACAAAAGGCTGGAGTCTCACAAAAACCTAAGGTATACAGTTCCCAAAAAAAGAACACCTCAGGTTCACCCCTGGCCTTCACGCACATGCGCACACACATGCGTGTGCATACACACACAAGTGAGTTTTATCATACACACAATAAGTCAGTCCTCATCAATGCATAGTCCTGTAAATCCTGCCAAGCACACGCTGTTTAATAACCAGCCACGTAATTTGGATACAAACACTTGCAGCACTCCAAGGAGCCTTCATGGCTTATTATAGTGGACTCCTGCCCAACTTTGGCTCCGGATCTGTTTCCCGTTTTTATAAGCTGCATTATAAGAATGTCCTATGTTGAATCACGCATATATAGCATTAATATGGGCTCACTACACTTCATGTGTCTCGGCCACATTGTTGTGTTTGTCGCTCGCTACAGCCATTACACAGGAGTGTCACCATGGACACGCCCAGTCTGCTCACTCGTCCCATTCTAATATTTACCAGCTTTGTATAAATCTGCTATAGACATTTTTGCGTGGATGGGTAAAGATCCAGGGAAGAGGTTGGTGGGCAACATACATATGTTTAACATTTTAGGGGATGGCCAGAGTCTTCTGCAAGGTGGCCTGACCACTTTGCACTCCTGTGAGTGTGTGAGAATTTTAGTGGCTCAGCATCTTTGCCAGGATTTATTTTTATAGGCTTTTTATGCTAATATTCTCTTTAATAGTGGTCCTCAAATGGTCAATAATGTCGAACACCTTTTTATGAATTATTGTTCCTGGCGAGCTTGCTGGCCAGTGTCTTTTCGAATCTTCTTTCTAATATTTTTAGGTTTATTTTCTTACTGTTCATTTTAAATTTTTTATTAAATTGATTTATTTTGGGGGGCCCGAGTACACCATTTGGGAATCAGTTCTCCATTTCCAACTTGTGGCTCCAAGGAATTAAACTGAGGCCATTAGAGTGTAAACTTGGCAGCAAACACTTTTACCCACTGAGCCAATCTCATGGACTCTATCATGAGAGTTTGACAGTTCTTTCTATGTGTATCAGATATGCGCTTTGCAAATATTTTTCCTCAACTCCTAATGCATATTTTCATTCTGCTGACAGTACATTTCAAAAAGACAGCATTTAATTCTAGCATTTCTGATTTAGCAGTTCAGTTTTTTTAGCCTTGGTTGTGCTTTTTGGTGTTTTATGTAAGAAAGTCAAGTTATCAAGGGTTTTCTCCTGTTTTTTTTTTTTTTCCCTGAAAGCTTTGTTTGAGGTATTACACTTCTATTTTCAAATTTGATTAACTGTGGCACATTCTAGGAAATATGGATTGAGTTTTATTTTTTTTCCATGTTACATTTGTTTGAAATATTTAATCATCTTGGAACTTTCGATAAAAATCAACAGACAAGAACATGTAGGTCTGTTTATGGCATCTCTGTTCAGTTCCGTGGGTCTACAGGGCTGTTCCTTCATTGAGACCAGATCCTCACGATTGCTGTAACTTCATGAAAAGTCTTTACTTCAAGATTGTTCTTCTTTTAAAAAACTTTTGATTATTCAGTTATTTTGTCTTTCCATAAAAATGAAAATAATTTGTCCATTTACACACACACACACACACACACACACACACTACTGAGGCAGATGCTTATTAGAATTATACTTGACCTAGAGATCTATCTGGGCAATTAACACATGTACGGTACTGACTTTCCAGCCATGAGCATGGTGTGGCTTTCTATTTAGGACTGCTTTGATTCCTCTGATCAGTGTTCTATAGCTTTTGAACGTTTGTACACATAGATTTAACACATATGACACCCATAACTATGTTTTCTTGTGGTGTTATTATCTCACTTAATGAGCCTCGCGACTTTAAAATAATTCTAACCCAGACTCTTGAATACCTTACTGTGTTATCTGAAATAAAGCTTCCTGTCTAGACCCCTGGTATTTATTCTTTTGCTTCATTGTTCTTCCAGTACAATTTGAACAGGACTGTTGAGAGCAGACATACACACCTCATTCCTAATCTTGTCTTTCTGATCAAGGACACTGTGCGGTGGAGTTCCATAGTTGGCCTTTGTCAAGTGAAGGAAATTAATTCTATTTCAGTTCACTGCCAATATTTATCATAGGTGTATTTTCTCAATTATTGACATTTATGATCATACCTTTTATCCTTTATTATTAAGGTTAGTTGCACTGATTTTAAAGCTTTAAGCCTACCTGTACTCCTAGGAAAGCATTCAGTATTCCAGGGCTATACTCTGTATATATTCTGAAACTTCACCCAGTAATTTTTAAGGCTTTTGCATCTCGGTTGATGATAGAATCATGATTATATTAGAGTTAATATACAATTATATTTAATTTCTATAGTTGTATTTTATCAGAGGAACACTGCTCTCATATGTTGAGCTGGAAAGTATTCTCTTTGCTTTTCTTGAAAAATTCATATTATATAGCATTTAAATTGTTTCTTCATTAATTATCAGGTGGGACTCAGTACTAAACACACATGGTCCTGGAGGTATTTGTTTTTGTGATAAGAAGACTTGGGAATACAAATTCAGTTTCTTGTAAATATTTGAGATGCTCATGGTTTCTGCTTTGCCTTAGGTGAATTTGGCTACGTGGTTCCTTAAGTAGCTGGCGCATTTCATCAGAGTTGTCAGATGTATTAGAATAAATGTGTTCAAATATTCTTACTGTCTTTTTAATGTTTTAAGACCTGTGGTGATGACGCCCTCTTCGTTCCTGTTATTCTCATTCTGTAGGATCACTTTAAAAATCAACTTTGATAGATGTTTATTAGTTTTATTGAGTTCAACAACCAACTTTTGCTTCATTGATTGTCTATCTGCTTTTTCTACATCATGATTTATGTTTTGCTTTTACATTTATTATTGTTAAATTTTTTCTTTTCCTCTATTGCCTTGGTATGGAATCTTAGATTGTTCACCTGAGTAGTTTCTTTCAATGTATGCATAGTAGTTCACCTAAAAATAGATAAGTAATGGTTTAGCTGCCATTAATAATCCTAACACGATGTGTTTTTACTCCCATTTGATTCAAACTTTGACCTCTTTTAAAATTTGCTTTTATTTCTGGACACATGGACAACCCTGACGTACATTATTTAATTTCCAGATGCTTTTTTTTGGGGGGGAGACTTTCTAGTTGTATGCTATTTCTTCTTAATTTAATTTTGATCAGAGGACAGATTTTATAGGGTTTTAATTATCTTAAACTTACTGAAACATTTAATAACCCAGGATGTGATCTTTCCTGGCAAGCACCCCACTTGCACACACTTCAGCCCATTGTACACACTGCTGTTGTTGATGGGTTCAGTGACATAAATGTACAGAACATATGCAGGTAACCAAAGCCTGAAATTGTGTAAGTACAGACTTTTCCAAACTATAGTTATAAATGATGAACCTCATTGTGTCTATTACAGTTCAGGGAAAGGAGTGAGAATTCAGGAAAGTCGTAGTGGATTCAGGACTGTGGCTCTCAACGACTGAGCACACATAGACTATCATACTGAATCCCCGTTGCATTCTTTCAAGGCAAGAATAGCTAACCTGCTTGCTTTGATAAAGTTACCCAGACAATATTTAAAGGAAATGTTAGGATAGAAATCTGAACCTAGAACCAGAAAAAAGAAGGAGGAGAAGGAGGAGGAGGAAGAGGAGGAAGAGGAGGAGGAAGAGGAGGAGGAGGAGGAGGAGGAGGAGGAGGAGGAGGAGGAGGAGGAGGAGGAGGAGGAGGAGGAGGAAGAGGATGTCCATGCTCCTAACTCTAGGATATAGTACTTGGGACACAGAGAAAATACAAAGCCTGGAGTCATGAATGTGTCCTCAGGCAAGACTTGTTACCTCTCATCTGTACTGTGACAATGGCATTTTCCTAATTTATGATTATAACAGGGATGGACTGAGATGAACTGTGAGAAAATACCTTAGAAGCTACAGTGTTAATTAAACAGCCACTATCATCACTATAATCAGACGCACCCACAGAGAACATAAAGACGAGGCTGCACATGAACAGGCAAGAACATATTGATCTCAACTCAGCAAAAATGACATCTGAGGGTATCGCAAGTCCTAAATCACATGAACACCCTCAATTGTAATGTTAGTAAGTTCCTTTTGACTCTGGAGAGATGCTAACTCAGGGTGTGTGAAAGAATACATTGTGTTATTGAATAGACAATAACTTCATGTGACATCATTTAAGGGAGTGGTTTGTGCTGAAAATCTTAATGAGTTTAAAAAGTTCACAGTACAGGCCATTATCAAGAGATACACACTCCTAAGCTTTTCAAGACTGGAATTAAGAAGCTTCCTCATAAACATATTTGGCAAGACAGTTGGCTATCTTCTTTATTAAATTAACCACACTTTTTCTCTTGGCTCTTGAATGTCTTTTAACTGTCGTGTGGACTCTCATGTCTGCACCACAAATGATCCTTTTCTTGTTCCTTACACTCTGCAGTATAACCTTGGTTCACAATGGCTTAGTGACGTAGAAGGATGCTAGCTTTTTATCTATCTATCAGACCTGGTTTCCAATGTCATCTAGGTTTGTCTAAAGCCAGAAAAAAACCTCAAGAAGTAACTCCAAAATCTCACCTTCAACTTCTTTATCCACATGACACAGTAAATCTTCAACTTCTTTGCCCATGGAATGCATTATTTATTTTGCACTAGGCACTGACCTAATGGCTTCTGCATAGAGAGGGAAGGGAAGGGCCTGATTCATTCAATCAAGCCTCTCATAGGGTTTCCCTATGTGGAAGATCCTTACCATTCTCATCTTAATCTAAAGCATGGTGAGGCTGAATGGTTTGCCCGAGGCCACACAGCTCGTAAGCACAGAGACAGATGATAAACCCACAGACCCAGATTTCATAGCCTCAGCACTGACCTCTCTCCTTGATGAGAGCATCAAGATTCATTTCCACTTCCGTTGCTAAGAATAAGAATAGTGACAATCAGAATGGAGCTCTGGACTCCAGAGACAAATCCTCCAAGGTGGGAAGATGCAGCCCACCCGCCCTCCCTCTCCCCAGGAAGCTTCCCCTTCTCTGCCACAGCTCCATGCCAAGGCCCAGGAGCCATGTGGCAGGTATCGTCCCCTGCCCAGCATCTCCTGAGTTTCTTTACCCTAGGAACGCCAGGGATGGCAGGCTTGTCCTTGAAGTTCTGTATCTCCCAAACCATTCAGTCTTCAATTTAGTGACTCATATTCTTCCTAGAAATGTACTAGCTAAAGGTTAGTGGAACCAATGAATAGAGAGACCAGAGCTCCATGTCATTTTGAGTTCAACCAGTCTTTAATCCCTGAGTCTCAGGGCTATGAGGATAACTTACTTACCCTGGTTGCCAGGGGCGTGGAAAGACATCATGAGATAATGAATAAAGCTTGTGCAACAAATGTAAGCCACATTTGTGAATATATGCATGCATTTATATGATATATGTACTATAGATATCATAGGCCTTCTCTTCTTTCTTGAGGAAGATGTGAAAAGATCCAACCTTGAAACAGAAGACCAACAGGACCTTTGTGGTATTTGTGCCTGGAGTATTCCAAAACGAAGTATCGAGCCTAAAGCAGAGGGATCGCCGAGAACACTCCTGGGGTCCCTTCCCAAACCCCAGAAGTGAGGGCTGGCATACAGGACACGCTATGAAGGAAGCTGTGTTTACACCTGTCCAGTCTTGAGCCTGGCTGCTAAGTGGTGAGACTTCCGGGAGGAAGCCGGAAATGGCTTCCTGTTTTTCTTTGTTTCCCTCTGCTGTGCACCCTGACTCCAGGTGTTGGGGTAGATGCTCAGGTTTCACAAAGTAGGTCTTATGAGGCAGGAGGCTCCCTGGCCTTGTGAGCCCTTTGTGTCCCAGGCCTGCTACATTCTACCAATTGCTTCTCTCTTTTTCCTTCCTGATTTAATACCTCCTTACCTCTAGCACTGGAAAAGCCTGGCAGGCCCTGGAGCCAAGATTATTTGAATTGAATAAACAATTTAACATTTTTTTCATTTCTTTTCTTTTCATGTTTGTTTGTTTGTTTGTGCCCCAACTTAGAGAAAGGAGAGCTCCATTGTGGTGTTGGCATCTGGGAAGTCATGATAATTTCACTGTTGCTCCAGGAAGAGCCACTATTGTCATCATTAGCGTCAAACTCATCATCACCACCACCACCAACACCACTATTATTATTATTATTATTATTATTATTATTATTATTATTATTATTATTATATGTGTGTGCACTAATGTATATACAGAGGTGTGTGTGTTTGTGTATGTGCATGTGTGTGCTTTTCCACACATACACCCAGAGAACAACCTTGGATGTCACCCTCAAAAATACCCCCCACCTCCTTTGGGACAGGGTTTCTTTTTGCCTTGAACTTGCCAGTTAAGTGAGATTGGCTGACCACTGGAGCCTCTGAGACCCTCTGCCTCTGCCAACCAGACCTGGCATTTAAAGCATATGCCTGGTAGTGTTTACATGGGTTATAGGGATCGAACTCGGGTCCTTTTGCTTGCCAGTCAAGCACTTTGCTGACTGAGCTAGCTCTCCAGCCCAGGAAAAGTCCTTATAAGTAAGTCTTATTTTCAACAAGCCATAAAGGCAGTGAAAGCAATCAGAAAGATGTTTCAGAAATGTGAATGAAATTGGCCCAAGGGTCCAAATTTGGAGCTGGACTTGACCTTTTGGTTGTGGTTCTTCTGGAGCAGTTGGCTGTCCTGCTGTCCTGCTGTCCTGCTGTCCCGCTGTCTTTTTGCACTGAAAAGCTGCCTTGGAAAGAGCCACTCCCCCGTCACTCACGTTGTTCATCTCTTTTAGCACAGTTACCAGAGGTGATTCAGGTGGCCTCTGGAAAAATATCAGCTTCATACCGTTTGTTTGTTTTTAATCACGATTAAAACAATTTACAAATCTCAAGTGATCAAAGACACAGAAGGTTAGGGATGCATCCACTTATGGTCTTATTGGTCCACTGGTTTCTAGCTGTACTTACACTAAAGAGCCCTGTGAGTGTGGGGGACTGAGGTGCATTTGTCTGTATGTTTGTTGTGTTGAGTGTCATATTGTGTCCTGGTGCAATAGACAGCCATGAAGATGAAAGGAACCTAACATAGGACAGGGAGGGGGTGTAGAGGAGCTGGTGCAGACACGCTTGTGAGTATAGGGTTGGCAAGTAGCTTCATTAAACACATGGCTTAGCCACCGCAGAAGCCAAGAATCTGAAAACACAGCATCATGGAGTCTGGCATTTGGAAACACTAATAGAAAGTACAATGTTAATAGAAATACTTAATACCATTCGATTCTGTTATTATATTAGAAACAATCTTATCAGAAAAAAAAAAAACTAATGGTATATTAAAGTCATCTGTGTGCCTTTCTTGGTCACATCTTCCACCCCTACCATCCATCCCTGAAGGTTCATTTTAAGAAAACCAGCTAAGAAATAATAGAGTGAATACCCTCAACATATAGCTTCCAGAAAGTTCTCCTGGCTACTTGGTTAAAGGGCAAGACAAATGACACCTTCCCCTCACTCTACTACAATTCATGTCAAGGTCTAATGTCCCACTACCTAGCAGGTATCCAGCACGTAGACCTGCTTTGGAGTTCAGTTATTTGTTCTGTCTTCAGGCCAGGCGATGAGCGTCTCTCCCCAGTATTTATAGTGCAGTAGAGAATGGGTTAGCTAGAGGCCTGGGGGGCAGAAGTGAAGAGTCATTGAGAAAGTGAAGAGTCATTGAGAAGTGAAGAGTCATTGAGAGAGAATGCTGGCCAGTAAACCATTCTTCAGGGGAACTTTTTCGGCAGGAAGGGTGGGGGCAGCAGGAAAGCTGGAACTCAAGTTCAGATTTGAGTTTTCTACAGCCTAGTGTGCTGGTCGGTTTAAGAGTCCCAGTGAGTGTCAAGGGGATGTGTGGAGAAAAAGAGAGTGGAGAGAGGGACAGGGGATAGACACAAAGATAGAGATAAGAGAGATAGGAGAGCTATAGCTGAGAGAGTTAGAGAGAGACAAAGACTGACTGGTTTGCTTTGGACCTGATGACTAGAGAAAGATCCTGTCCTGTTTTAATATCTGAGGCTTCTAGGAAGTGCTGAAGGCTCAGTGCTCTTGTCACTTTCGTGTGGAAGAAAGGCTGGGACATTTGTCAGTATTCTACCAGTCTATTCACAACAGTCTTTTGGTGGACATTTTCAAAACCCTCATCCACTTGGCTAAGGGAAGAGACAAATGGCACCCTCCTGCTACCCTCTCTGCTCCAATCTGAGTCCCACATGTCCCAGGAGTCTTCTGTAGAAGCATCTATTAATGTCTCCTAGATTGTGTCCAGTAATAATGACGGTAATGATAATGATAATGTAATTACCCCAGTTTATTGATGTCAAGTGCATGTTGATTACAAATGGAACAGGAAGTATTTACTTGCCTCCTGCTTCTCCAAGCTGGTTGTGAAATCAGAGCTGGGCTTTGGAGCAAGCATGAAGCCTGTACCTTTCATAATGGTAATGGGATCCAGATGTGGCTCCGTCCATGGAGGCAAGTGATGAAAGCAGCAAATGGGTCCCATACACATGTTCTCTGCCCAGGTGGAGTCCACTCTGACTCCCTCTCTGAGCCAATACTGCTCCACATTTCCCCCAATTAACTCTGATGATGTCGAAGGACTGAAATGCATCCCCGGTGGACACTTGCACACAGTAGGTGCTTGGATGTCATTCCTTCACTTACATTCCAGTGATGACAGCCACCTCCAGGAAAGCTCTATGAAGTCAGAACATGTGGTGGTCCCCAGTGATGTCTGGTAGGGTGGAAATTTATTGATGGAAGGATGAGCCAGTGGTTGGAAGTGGAAACCATGGTGGAGACGAGGCCTTTGAGGGAACCACTGCAGGATGCTAAGGTCTGAGCCCAGCAGTGGCCCAAAAGACGTAACTCCAGGTCTGTAAGTTGGAGGATCAAAGGATACAACGTTATGAGGTCATAGGATGACAGTCAGGACACTGCGTTGAGGGGATGGAGTTCAAAGGAGTGTCGCTGGCCACCCAAGCACACCAAGTCTAGGAGAGCTCACTCACCCTTTTAGCAGTTTCTCTGCTGAGGGTGGAGTGTGTTTCTCTATTTCTTTCCCTCTGGCAACCCTCGTCCCTTTCTTCCCCTTCTAATTCACCCCCAGAATTTGAAGTATATTTCTGCAATATTACATTCATAGCTCGACTAAAGGTTTGCCTCTGAAATGGATGGAGAAATGGCTGGGTTTAAGTGAGGCATGTGAACAGGCAGATCTGGGTCAGTTTTTATGAACACCACCTTTGATGATGGTAGAAAGAAGTGAGTTCTCATAGGCCAGCAAAGAAGCAGAGAACTCATAAAGGTCCTAATAAAGCAGTGGATTGCTGCTCAGAAACCAAATAATTTCACCTACTTGACTATTCTAAGTACTTGAAGCTGATTTAGGCAAGAGCCAAATGTTGGTTTTTTATTTCAAAAAAAAAAACAAAAAACGCTCACTTTCCCCATTCACAAATCCACATGTTCACTGTACAAATTTAGAAAATGTGAATATATCAAAAAGATGTTACAAAAAAAGCCAAACAAAGAAACAAGATCCTCACTGGACCAAAATCTGTCACTCCATTCTTCATAAAGTGTTCTTGCACAAATGTGTAGCAACAAAAGGCTCATGTTCACTGGCACTCCTGTGAGATATTGTCACACTCTCAGCATCTTAAGGAGGGCACACTGGTGTCTCATTCCCATAGCAATGAGTGCATATGGGGCTGCCCTGGGGAAAGCAGCACATATGGCCAGATTATTTACTGGTCACCTGCTATGCCTCAGGCTTGTTCCTGGGGCTGGGTGACTGTAGCAAGCAGAGACCAAAAAGTCTTGCTTCTAGTCACTATCTGTGAACACAATTCTCAAAGGATTGTTGAATTCTTGAAAGACAACATGCTTCTGAAATTATTCCACAGGATAATTCTTCATGTAAAGGAGCCAGCAGTACCAGGGGCGGAGCCAGCAGTACCAGGGGCGGAGCTCCTGTTCTCTGGGGCCATGCAGTGTCTTAAAGGAACAGGCTGGGAATCCCACCTGGGCACTGCCAGCCTTGTACTTATTTCTGAGTCTTCACTGGGAGAGCATAAAGTTCTCTCTTCTGTTCATTGGCTCATGGCTTTAGTTACTATTCACATATAAAATTGAAGAAATATTCAATGCTGCACAGCTTTTCAGACTGTAGCTGGTGAATATATATATATGAAACAGGTTAAAAATACATTCATAATTATTTACCAATAGATCTTTCTTTCTTTTTTTTTTTTTTTTTTTTTTTTTTTTTTTTTTTTTTTTTTTTGACATAGGTTTCCGGGCAGTGGTGGCGCACGCCTTTAATCCCAGCACTTGGGAGGCAGAGGCAGGCGGATTTCTGAGTTCGAGGCCAGCCTGGTCTACAGAGTGAGTTCCAGGACAGCCAGGACTACACAGAGAAACCCTGTCTCGAAAAACCAAAGACATAGGTTTCAAAGCAGCTAGGTTAGGCTGGACCTCACTAAGTATCCCAGGTTGGCCTCAAACTCATACCAATCCTCTTCCTCAGCCTCTCAGATGCTTGGATTAAAGAGCTGAATCACCATAACCGGCTTTCCTTAAAATGTAATAAAACATAGTGTTATAATAAAACTATATGTTTTAGGGATTGGAGAAATGGGTCAGTGCTTAATCATACTGGCTGTTCTTCCTAAGGACCTGGATTTAATCCCCAACATCCAAATGGTGGCTCACGACTATCTGTAATTCCAGTTCTGGGGATCCAATGCATCCTCTGACCTCTGTGGGCACTGGTACAGAGCAACACACACATACACACACACATACACACACACACACACAAATAAAATATTTTAAATTAAGTAAAAACAACCCTTTTTTTAAAAAAATGTACATTTTATAGAGTTAAATTGATTTTAAATGTATAAAAAGATCAGTCAAAATAACCATGCATATGTTCACCACAAGCATACTGTAGCTAACAGTCAGACTGTGTGAAGGACTTCCTATGGAGCAGCTTTCCCCACATTGAATAAGTTTAACACCGGCCTCCAGCTGGTGGAAAGTTCTGGAAACTTTAGACAGTGGAGTCTAACTGGAAGACGTGTATCACTAGTTAGACCTGGCTCTCAAGCCCTTCCTTTCTGCTTGTTGTCTACTATAAGATAAAGAATTTCCTTTCCTATCATGATGTCCTGGCCGAGCCTGTGGAGCCAAGCGACTATGAACCCAATCTGCTGACACGGTAGGTAAACATGGTAGGTAGGAATTCCTCTTGATCTTGTTCAGAGCAGCAGCTACAAGGAGAGTCGGGATTTGCAGCCGCCGCCCCTCACTCCGCCCCACTCCCCTGCTTTTTTTTTTTTTTTTTTTTTTTTTGACAGTTCATGGAATCTCCTGGTAGCCCCCCTGGGGTACCACTTCTAAAGCCAGCTGAGTTACAGCTGAGCTGGAGGTGGGGTGGAGGAGAAAGCCGGAAGTAAACGACTTGGTTATCATTCTTATCATTCGGGAGTCTGGCTTCTCCTGAGGGTGCTGAAAGTGTCCCCTTCCTTCCTTTCACCGTCACCAGGATACCAGCAGAGAAGAAGCAAGCAGGTGCGATTAGTTTGAAGGCCAGCCAAGAAGGCCAGGCAGGGCTGAGGGCGCCAGGTAACTCTTTTTCTGGGCTCAGGAAGCAACATCTGTGAAAGTGGAGAAAGCAGGGTAAGTCTGGAAATTGGAAAAATTCTGCAGTGGGGAGGGCTGGATATGGAACCAAGCTGAGAAGAAGACATGAGTCCCTGCAGGAAGGGAGCAGGAAAGGGGAGACTGTAGGTCCCTTCTCCGGCAGCCAGATTAATTTTAAGTCCAAACATCAAAATTTTACTATGTCTCATGCAACAGCTGGGACATACTCATGCTATAATAATAATAATAATAATAATAATAATAATAATAATAATAATAATAATAACAATAACAGATTTGTCTGAAATTCAAGTTTAATTGAGCACCTTAGATTTTATTGGCTAAACTGGCAACCTTGCCTCTGCCCCACACCCAACCTCCTGCCTTTTCTAGCCCTTCAATCCCTTTGCTTCACAGTTGGATCAGGGGTTGTGTGAAGCCCTTACAAGACAAGGAAGGTCATCTAGAAAGCAGCCCGTTTATTTGGAATGAACTAGCTACTTAAGGTCTGTGGGCCTACAGGTGATCCCCCACTTTGGAGAGGAATTGCCATACAAGGAGAAAGCAGGTACTCATGGCCCCACCCTCTCCTAGGATTTTTTACCCTTGGAATCATGAGGTATCTTTGAGACATGTTTCTTCATCTGTAAATAGAGCAAACAACACTTCGTTTCACAAATATGAAATGTGATGGTGTAATTAAAAATGCAAAGAGAATAGCAAAGTTGTACAGGAGGCAGGTGACCAGCATTGACTTTCGTATTCCCAGAGCCTGCAGGATTAATACATAGACTTAGAAATCGCAACTATAAGTCTGTCTCTTCTCACAGTAGTAAAAAAGGCTTTGGGGCTGGGGAGATGCCTCAGTCAGTGAACTGCCTGAAGTGCAAACTTGAGGACCTGCATTCAGATCCCAGTACCCATGTGAAAGCTGGGTGTAGCCATGCATGTCTGTAATCCCAGCTCTGATTGGGGGAGAGCAGGCAGTTTGTAGGAGTTCATTGGCCAACCAGCCTAGCTGAATCAGTGAGTTCCAGGTACAGTTGAAAGACCCTTCTCAAAAGACAAGATGAAGAGTGACTGGACCTGGCCTCCACAGGTACATACATGTCCACATGCATGCACTGTGTACTTGACACACTCACAGCAATATGTATGTATAGCACACACACATACACACACACAGAGAGAGCAAAGGATTTAAGGACAAATCATCATCGTCGTCATCATCATTGTCATCTAACTGAGTACGTGGGTTCTTCTAGCTCAGTATCTTGCATCCAGTGTGGTCAGGGACAAAGAGCGAGTGCCAAATACTTCCATGTCTCACACATGCATTCTGAGGCTCCAGTCAGTGGGGATGCTGGCAGCCAGATCACTCTATCTGAGGAGAAGAATGTAAGTTGTTCGAGGTACAGGTTTTCTTTCATTCCTTGCAGAAGTCCCCATGTCGAAAGCAACTTTAAGAACACAGTGGGCAGTCAGAACATAAATTTTAAGTTGATAAATGAAGCCTGTGGTGCTTTTTCAAAGTACTCAGCACACAGGCGGTATCGTAGACTCAGGAATGTGACATCCCATCTCTCGATTCATAGCAGCGCTGGTGGTATCCCCGGGGGCTGCGTGAGTATTTTGCCTACTTGGCAAATTACTTTCAAACTCCTACATAAACTTGAGATTCTGAGGCTGGGTGGTTTTCAAGGTTAAAATTCTCTTGGTATAAACCTTTTGGTTTTCATGACTGAGTGTTTACTTTCTGGGTTTTATGTGGAGATATTTTAAAGGTAGTGGTAACCATGTAGTCTTCGCTTCCTTAAGAGAGCCAAGTAGTAAATTGAATGTTGACATTTGTATTGAGAATTAGGAGGAGGTAAATAGTTTTCCTGATGTTATGGATGTCAAATGATGACAAAGTATACTGGCTGTTATCATTAGTATAACTGTATCTGAAGGAAGAGGGTGGGGCCGGAGGGAGGCACACGTCATTGTGGTCCTGTTCCTATTTTCATACAGTAACAATCATTGTTTTCTTACACTCATAGGTGTATGGTGGAAATCCTGGGAGAGACATCTTATGTGCTTTCATCCTATTTCCACAGCATAAAGATCACTGGAAACCCCAAGGCTGGTGGCTGATAGCTGAAGATTAAGTGTTATAATGCATCCCTTCTTGTAGGCCTGCAGGTAATTCCAGCTACCTAGGACCTCAGCTCTGCTTCTCAGAGAGAACATCAGCAAACAGCCTCCATACCAGAGCTGAGCTACCTCACAGCATGGCATCTTGAGGTGTTTGCAGTCTTTGGATGAAAACTCGAGGATACCCATAGCAAGAATCTTCAGAGAACCCAATGGGTGCTGTCCTACCTTGATGTGTGTGATTCCTCCTTGAAAGTTTCTTTAACATTATTGCCACATCCCCGAGCCTGTCCAGATCAAGAGGGAGAATGCAAACTTAACTCCTTTGAAAGCACATTTGTAAGGAGTGTGTAGATGCTAGACAGTGCCATAGTAGCCATCTTTGGAAACCAGAATCAGCCCTCGTTCCTCACGTGGGGAAACCATCCAACTGTTTTGAGCAGAGCAGTAACATGATCTGATTCACCTTCAAAACTGGCACTTCTAAACAAGGGCAGAAACATGAAAATAATTAGGAAACTATTATAATCATCCAGGCAGGAGGTGGCGGGAACTAGGGCAAGGGAGCAGTGATGGGTGTAGTGAGAAGTGATGCAGACAAGTCTGTTATGGAAGCGTTGCTGGGACTCTATGTGGTTAGCTGGGAGCTCATTTTTACACATGTGAAATTTGGGTGCTGGGTGATGTTAATGTCTCAAGCTAGGAGATAAACACAGGTTGGTGACATAAACACAGAAGTCATAGATACTGAAAACCATGAAACTGAATGATGTCACCAGACTGTAAACAGACAAGAGAAGCATCGTAAGACTAGAGTCCAGAGATATACTCATAGCGAGATGCCAGGAAGAAAAGGACATGCTGGCTCTGAGACTGAAGAGTGGCCTGTGATGTAAGGGGATGTGGTATACCCTAGCAACCAATGGGAAGGTTTTAGGAATTGCTGGCTCTGGGCTCAGCAAGGAAGATAAAAAATGAGAATTTTTTATCTACTCTATCAACACAGATGGGACTTGACAGAGCGACTTTAGTGAGATCGTTGAGAGGACGTCTTATAGGAGGGAATCATGAGAAATTGCAGACAGCAAATAATCATTGTGTATGAAATCGGGGGAGTTTCAGGACAGGGAAGAAGGTGCTAGAGAAAGAAGGTATCTATTTACCTTCCAAGCTGTTGTTCATGTTAGTGGACAGAGTATTTCTCATACTAGAGTGGCCAGGCTGCTGTTCATACTAGAGAAGAAGAGGGAAAGGCCGGGCAGCATAGGCTTGGGACCATGGTGCCTTCTTTTGAAACTCACCTTTACATCTCACTATTTGTATGAACTTGGACATGGCAACCTAGCTGTGCCTTAGTCTCGACTAAACACATGAAATGATAATGATTCCTGCAATACGGCAAATGATCATTCGGATAAATGATCACTACACTAACAGTAAACCCCCAGCTTCTTGTCTGTGCCACTTCGAAGGGAAGTGTAAGGTCCCAAGGGCAAGTAAGCTACTGATGTAGTCACCATGTCCACATTGGATGGGTATGACCTGAAAATGATCTAGAAACTAATCCCCAGTGATGGGCCAGACAGATAGATGAGCTCAGGAGGCTATCGATGTAACTCAGTTGACAAAATACTTGCTTCACAAACACGAAGATATGAGTTCAAATCCCCAGCACCCACATAAAATTCTGGGCTAGAGAAGGCTTGGGCTTCAATCCCCAGCACTGACAAGTAGACAGGCAGGCAGGCAGGCAGGCAGGCAGGCAGGCAGGCAGGCAGACAGACAGACAGACAGACAGACAGACAGATTTAGAATCTGGGAGTGGCAGTATACATTTGTAAATACAATGCTGAGGAGGTAGAGATGGGAAGACTCTTGTTATTCAGCTCAGTGAATCAGGGAGCTCCAGATATAGACAGAGTTCCTGTCCCAAATACTAAGTTGAAGAGTGACTGATGGAGACACTCAGAATTAACCTCTGGCTTCCATCATGTGAGCACAGATACACACAAACACACATACAAACATGCACCCATACATGCAGACATAGTCATACACATATAGTCTCTCACACACAAAAACACACACTAACACACACAAACATACTCATAGCAACACACACACACACTTTTGTACACACACATAATCACACACGCTAACACACAAACATACTCACACACATTCATACACAGACACACACACATATTCATACATATACACACATACAAACACATACACACACATATTCACACACCCATGTACACACACACTCATGAATGAGAGGGCAGATTCAGCACCTCCACAGGCTTCCCCACCCTCTCTAAGGACACATACACACACACACACACACACACACACACACACACACACACACACACACCCAAGAATGAGAGGGCAGACTCAGCACCTCCACAGGCTTCCCCAGCTTCTGCTGAGGACACACACACACATGCACATGCACACACACATACACACACCCATGTACACACACACCACATGAATGAGAGGGCAGACTCAGCACCTCCACAGGCTTCCCAGCCCTCTGCTGAGGACACACACACACACATGTATACACACACACACACACACACACACACACCCATGAATGAGAGGGCAGACTCAGCACCTCCACAGGCTTCCCCAGCTTCTGCTGAGGACACACACACACATGCACATGCACACACACATACACACACCCATGTACACACACACCACATGAATGAGAGGGCAGACTCAGCACCTCCACAGGCTTCCCAGCCCTCTGCTGAGGACACACACACACACATGTATACACACACACACACACACACACACACACACACACACATGAATGAGAGGGCAGATTCAGCACCTCCACAGGCTTCCCCACCCTCTCTAAGGACACATACACACACACACACACACACACACACACACACACACACACACACGAATGAGAGGGCAGACTCAGCACCTCCACAGGCTTCCCCGCCCTCTGCTGAGGACACACACACACACACACACATGTATACATACACACACACACACACACACACACGAATGAGAGGGCAGACTCAGCACCTCCACAGGCTTCCCCACCCTCTGCCGAGGACACACATATTTTTTTCTCCATCAGGTGCTACTCAAGGGACAAATTTTGTTTATAAATCTCATTTCCTGAGGATACTCCCCAAATAAAAGGTTCTGTTTTTCCTTAACTGGCTCCATAAAGATGTGCATCGTAGGATTCAAAGCCATTTCTGGCTCTAAAAGAACATACCCAGCTAGGAGTTATCTGATGGCCTTTAACAAGTGCAGATTTCTCAAGTGAAAGGGCGCTGAGGCAGGGAAGTCAACAGACCCATCAAACTCTTTAAACAGCCTGGGAGGTTTGAGGTGAGGTTTTTTTTTTTTCCTAAATTATTGTTGGATTCCTACTGAATTCATGCTAGAAAAACTTTGCAAAGGCTGCAATAGTTATTTTTAAACAAATCTCTCTCCTGTTCCCATTCCCTAACTGGATTTTTTTTTTTTTTTTGCCTCATTAAAGACAAAGCTTTGAAAAAGACAAAACATATTCTTCAACTTATGACTAACCAAAGAAGATCCCCTTGGGTGCAGTGGCCTTGTAATGTGTCATCATAACTAGGACCCTTTTTATTATAAGGACATTTTTAGTAATTATGTAGGGACAGTTGACATTAACTAGATTCTTCTTGAGTTACCCAGAAGATATTGTTGAAAAACTCAGAACACTTACAACTTCCTAATTATACTTAGCCAGCCTTCAGGAGGAAGAAAGCCTCTATGTAGGAAGAAATTCAATCCTGAATAAGAAGAAATAACGTTTAATTTCTTCAGAATCTTAAGGGGAAAAACTACTTTTTGAAATTACTGAAAGGGATCTGGAAAGATGGCCAGTGGAGAAAGTGCTTGCTGGGTAAGCATGTGACCTGAGTTTGTTCCCCCACTGCTCAGCTGGGGCCTAGTGACTTCTGCACTCAGGGTGACAGAGCAGCAGATCCCAGGGACTTACTGGCCAGCCAAGCTAGCCAACATGGTGAGCTTCGGGTTCAGTGAGAAACTCTGCCTCAAAAACAAGGTGGTGAGCAATAAAGGGAGATATGTTATACCAACCTCTGGTCTCTACAGATGCACACATTGGAGACATACACACACTATACAGACAGACAGACACACACACAGACACACATACTATACAGAGACACAGAGAGACACACACCCACACAGACACTATACAGACAGACACACACACATGCTATTATACAGACAGAGACACAGAGAGAGAGACATACACACACATACTATACCAAGACAGACACACGCACACACAGACACTATACAGACAGACAGACACACACACACACACACACACACACACACACATACTATACAGACAGACACCAAGAGACACACATATTATACAGAGACAGAAAGATACAGAGAGAGAGAGAGAGAGAGAGAGAGAGAGAGAGAGAGAGAGAGAATAGACAGACAGACAGACAAAGACAGAGACAGAGACAGAGAGACAGAGAGACAGAGAGAGGATTCTTTAAAGAAGACTGACCCTCCTTAAATCAGACTGGACCATGACTTCATCTGTAAACCATCGACACTAGATGTAAGGGGTATGGGAGAGCCCACCTTGGTCACATGGACTGAAAAGTAGCCCCCCAAAAGATAGCTATTGAGTAATTAAAACCAAAAGGAGAGTGGACTCTGGACAGGTGAAGAATCACCAGCTGGGTGACCTTCAAAGCCACCACAGCCCACACCCTCCAGCAACAGTCGCTACTGGGCTGTTGCACTGGTTTATACCGACAAGACCCAAGGAAGCTCCTCGACTAACAGCCACCCCAAGGAATCACTGATATCCCCAGTTTGCTTTAGAAATGTCTTGAAAACTGTAGTGTGTGTGTGTGTGTGTGTGTGTGTGTGTGTGTCTGTCTGTCTGTCTGTCTGTCTGTCTGTCTGTATCCGGGTGTCTGTGTCTGTGTGGGTGTATGTATGGAAAACTTTTTTAAGATTTATTTATTTTATTTCTATAAGTGTTTTTTCCTTCCTGTATCCATTTGTTCCATGTGTGTGCCTCGTACCTGCAGAAGTCAAAAGAAGACATTAGATCTCCGGAAACTGGAGTTAGGGATGATTGTGACCCACTACGCTACAGTGCTAAGAACTGAACCCTCGTCTTCTCTGCAAAAGTAACAAGTGCTCTTAATTTCCGAGTCATCTCTCCAGCCCTAATGGACTTTTAAAAGAATTTGTTCTCCTCCAATGCCAAATACTGACTTCATGCATTTGGGGTCATTCAGTATTTCCTAGGTGCTGCTGCTGCTGATGCGGGGAGAGGAGACACAGAGGCTGGGCAGCAAACTCCCTATTTTTAAAATGTGGTGTCTCAGTAGCCCTTTGGGGCTACTATTTTCTTTTGTGAGTTTCAGACCCTGAGTAAAAGAAAGGGAGCCTCCCCAGCGACTCTGAGCTGAGAACGAAGACTCACTCTTGTCTGACGATTCTCTTTTGCCCAAATGAGATAATACTTTAAAAGCAGTATCTTTAAAAGAAAATGCTCCCTTAAAGGCCTTCCAGGATTTGGATTTTACCTGGATGTGAACGTGAGGGTTTCCCTCCAAAGATGCTCAGATAACAGTGACTTAGAGAAGTGTCAGAAGCCATTGCTGGAAGAGGTCCCTATTCTAAGACTGCATGTGGCCTTTTCAACTGTAGACAAAGGATGCAGAGACAAAGACTACGTCAATAGGCCTCAAATCTCTGAATTAGACTTGAGATACTGCACAAGATATGGGTGAGTCCCTTGCTAAGAAGGGACTGGAAACAGAGGCTCCTTTCTCCAACTGCGGGGCACAAGGCTTGTGGAGGCTGTGGACAGGCAGGGACGAAGGCTAAGCTGGTTGCTGGAGAAGCAGGGCCGGCCCCTGCTAGGACAGAATACATGTCCTTTCTGCTTGCAAGTCTGAGTACAGATAGGGAACTACGCTGGGAAGGGATCTCTGGGAATCCTTGGAAGTTCGCACCTCCCTTTTCCACAGTCACTTAGAACACTTCCATCCAGAGAAGCCTCCAGGCTGAATGCTATTGTCTCTGTCACAGAGTCGTCATTTCTCCTCATTACCCACAACAGCTCCGATTCATGCCTGATGGCCCATTTAATTGCTCATGGTCCATTTTCCTGTCAGACGCCCTCCATTTTGGTGATATACTCTATGACCATAAAGAACACTATATTAGGTCCTTGAGTGCCCGTTCAGATCGGCCTCCAGCATTAATGTCGTCAATGAAGGCAATATGACAAGGTCGCACTAGCATCAGCCCAGAGCTGACCACCAGGCCTGCCACATTTGGGAGCTGTAGGTCAGAGAAATAAACGTATGGGACACACGACTTGGGTATAGCATACAGCGATTCACAAAAGAAATGCAATCAGTTCACAGCTTGCCTCCTTACTGAACTTGCATTTTTTACAGAGGTGGGGTCTCTCTTCCACATCTTTTCCTGCCTTCCAAACTTCCCCATAAAGCCAGAAGTCCAGGACATTGCCTGGGGTAGAATGTGCTGGAATGCACACGAGGAACAGCAAGGAAGACAGGATGGGGACTGGCTGGTATGTGCTTGGCATTTTGGGTGCAGCCCCTGAAATAAATATCTTCCCTGGATTCTGGAGAGGAGGTGTAGGGTGTGTATGTGTGTGCGTGTGCATGTGCGTGTGCGTGTGCTTGTGTAAGGAGTGGGAGGTGGGAGGTGGTACAGATGTGAAGGAAAAACCAGAAAGAAAATGGCTTTAAAACATCTCTGTTAAGTAGCAACCCAGCAGCTGGACCAGATTAGCTGTTCCCTTCTCTTTCCTATTTTTGGACTTGGAAAGAAAATGTGCAAAATAATTCCTGTTTTAGAGAAAAGTAGAGAAGGAGTTTGGGGGAGGGTTGAGGGGAGATGGAGTCCAGCACAAAGAAGTTAAGGGAATAGAGTTGCTTTAAGCTGAGGGGAAGGGGGACTCCATGCCTGCTGGGGACAGGGCTCTGCTCAGGGACCAAGCACAGTCTAAAGGGCACATATCAAATCCATGATTTCACTGGGATGGCAGTTGAAAACAGGACCCGAAGCAGAGAGGTTTAAGCTCAGAGCCATGGCTGAGAAGTGAGGCTGATGAACCAGGCAACCTGTCTCCCGCCAAGCTAGGTTCCTTTTCCCTGATGCTAAGCTGTTTCTGCTCTCATCAAGGTTCTTGTGAAAAATCTCTCAGGACAAGAGCCAGAGGACCCACTCCTACATGTAAATGACTAGCCAGAAGGGTTCAGGACCTCCCCACAGCATTGGATTTCCAAAGGTGACAGTACAGATATCACTGTGAGGCAGACAGTGTTCAGAACTGTACAACACCTATGTTCTGGTGAGCATCAAATCACTGTCAGCCCTTTGGGGAGCTGTTAGTATTTATGTAACCTCTGTATGCATGCCCTGCAAGCCAGTCATTCTGCCTTTAGAGAAATGAGTGTGCAGGTGACCTGGAAATATCCGTGGTGGCACTCTTTGTAATAGCCATGAAAGGGCAATACCCAGATGCCCACCAGCAGTACACCAGATTCATACATACTTTACACAATAGAAACAGAACATCCAACCACCAAACTCCAAACAAAAGCAATTTAAGGGGTGAAGATCTAATTTTTGTTCACAGTTGAAGAAATTATAATTCATCAGGTGGAGAAGGCATGAGGGCAGAAGCTGGGGCTGGGGCTGAGTTGGGAAGGGGCTACACTGTATCTGCACTTGGGAAACAGAGAAAGATCAGAAAGCAGGGTTGGGATATAGACCCTCAAGGCCCAGCCCTACTGGCCCACTTTCTCCAGTGAAGCTCCACCTCCTCAAGGGTCCACAACATTTCGAAATAGTGCCACCAACTAGGGACCAAGTGTTTGAACACTTGAGCCAATGGAAGGCATTCTGCATTCAAACCATAATGGTAGTGATTACTACATAAGGTTACTCTTAAGTTTGTAGTTGTTCATTGCCAAGTGCCAAGTGAAAATAGTCCTAAAGACAATTCTGAGGGGAAGGGGGACTCCCCTGGGAAGATGGCTCTGGATAAAGCCCTTGCTTTTCAAGCATGCAGACCTGAGTTTAGATCCCCAGAATGGGAAAAAACAAAAACAAAAACAAAACAAAACAGATGTGGGAATTACACTCCTGTAATTCCAGCACAGAGGAAGAAGGATCAGGGGCTGGTAACACGGGCTAGTCAAAATGATGAGCTCCAGGTTCAGTGAGAGGCACTGAAATAAGGTGCCTCTCAAAAATAAGGTGGAGACCAATGAGGGAAGCCATCCAATGTTGACCTCTGGCCCCCATTTGCACATGCGGGGCAAGCACACCCACTTGCATACTGTGTATGTGGTATGCAACACAAACAAGTAAATAAGTAAACACTACTCATGTTAGGTATGAGCTGGGAGAGGCTACTTTGGTGGGCTGGTTCTTCCAAGGATCTCCTGGGACAGTGGGTTGTAAAGCTTCCACTTCTCCACCATGGCTCCTCCACTCCATATTAGTGGCTGTAGGCCAAAGGGCTGAAAGACCTTTGGTTTTGTATGTTCAGCCTTCAGTACCTCTCTCAACTTCTCTTAGTGTTTCCCTCTGTCTTCCTGCCAGTTGGGTGTAGAGATGACTCTTCTCCATGGAAGACTGGGTCTTGTCAGATGCTCCAGGCTTTTGTTTGTTTTAATTTTAGCTCATTTCTCATTCTCGACAGCACTTCAGAGTATGGGGACACTTTGATTAGCCAAAGGATGTAGATTTCCATGTCATCTTCTTACCTCCTTTGAGAAAAGGGGTCCCAAATGGCTAGTCCACAGACCAGAGCCGAGCTCCATCATGGTGAGGAGATAAGGACTGGAGCCCAACTCCTGGGGAAGGAGCCCTGTCTCCTTCTAAATTTTCCTGGTACACACAGTGACTTACCTCATTGAAGCCTTTCATGGGCCAGTGCCTTGTTATTTCCCACTGATTCAAGAGAGCATAACTCCTGGACCAGAAGAGACTTTTCACAGGAATATTATGAACATGGCAGAGGAACGGGCACACAGGACTTGGTGTGACTGCCTTGAGGCTGGGACGGCAGCCACCCTTGGCTGAGCCCATCTGCTTCCCAGAAAATGGAGTGTTAGTAATATCCTCGTGAAGGTCGACAAGGTCTTCAAGCTCCAACAGAGAAGCTGACAGTAGGCTCCTGTAATGGTTTCCATCTTCACCATCTTGGTTGTCTTCTTCAGGGAGACCAAACTGGAAAGATGTGATCTATGAGGTAATTAGAAAAACTGGTATTTCATGGTTCACACTCTTTTAGACTTAGCCACAACGTCACTTAAAGATATTTATGCTTGGCTGGAGATGTGGTTCATTTGGTAGCGAGCTTGCCTAGTGTGCATGAAGCCCTGGGTTCGCTATCCAGCAGAGCACATGACTGCACATACCTTGGCTGTGTTGTCTACTACAAGCCCAGCCTGGTTCAAGCAACACAAAGTGCTTGTGAGAATACAGATTGCTTGATCTCAGCCCCAGGATTTCTGTTTTAAGAGCACAAAGTGGTATTTACGAGTCTGCATTTTCAACAAGTACCTAGATGCTGCTGCTGCTGCCGCTGCCGCTGCGCTGCCGCTGCCGCTGGTGGTGGTGGTGGTGGTGGTGGTGGTGGTGGTGGTGGTGGTGGTGGTGTGGGAAGCACACTGTGAGGTCCCCTGATTTTGGTAAATAAGACCAATGGAAACTAGCCTTTGCCAAGTTCCCAGTTGGAGGTTTGAACTTGTGCTGTTACTGTTAGCTACTCCTTCCAAATTAAAACATTCCTTTCTGGGTGGAAGGGGGTCCATAAGACTGCGGAATCTCAAAAGGCTCAGGAAAGCACATGAAACTTAACAAGCTTAGGAGCTACACACTTATAGAGGCTGTATACAGTTATTTAGGAAGAAGAGACTCTTCACTGGAGCTGACTGCAAGGTGAAAAAGGGAGTTTCAGAGACACAACTTTTCAGAGTCAACACCTATTCTGGAACTGGCTTTTTGATGATCCAGATGCCTTCGAGTTACCTAGACCAATGTAAGTAGCCCTTCCCACATACTCTTATAAGTAAACCCAATAAGCTCATCAGTTGACCAAGCTAGACTTTGGTGGGATTTCCTGCCAGAGGGGTGGTCTAATCATCAGGGTCCTATCTGGAGTGAGTAGATATTCGTTTACATCTCCACAGAAAAAGTCTCTCAATGGCTCTCTTGTGCAGAGTCACTCTATGCTTGTGACTATATACACTGAAATCAAATGGCTTAGAACTAAATTAAATTGAGAGTTCAGTACTTTAGCCATAGTAGCTACATTCAAGTGCCCTATAGCTACATGTGGCTAGAGACACCCTTACGGGACTTAGAGACCCCAAACATGGCCATCACTATAATACATTCCATCCAAAAGTATCAACCTAGAATATGTCAGACGGTGGTATTCTAGATCACCACAAAATTGGGATTGCTCACAAGAGCTTGAATGAGGAATTAGTTTCAGGAGTCTGGGGTAACTCAAAGACATCTGCATCACCAAAAAGCCCATTCTAGTATTAGTGTTGACTATCAAATATTCTTCCTCAACTATTGCCCGAAGGCCATTCGATCCGCTTTGCTCAGACAGAAAATCTCAGAGTTCATCCATGTTGTCCTGTGCAGTGCTTTAAATATCTAAATGAAGCCTGGTTGAAGCCAACTGTGTCAAGCTGCTTGCTTGACTTAGGGCATGAGACATAAGGATGAACGAGATATTATCTTTGCTTCTGACTGGACTCATAAACATGTTACAAATATAGCCATACATTTCGTATCTTTTTGAGATTTTACTAGCTGACTCTTCCCAGTCAATGACATCATGAAAACATAGCTGAGCAATCATCAGCCAGTTAGAACCAGTTCTGGTTCCAAACAGAGTAGTTAGCTAGCTGCTCCCACAAAATAATGGTAACACTGTTTGGTATTAGCTGAGAACTTATCACACACATCTGTGGCAGGGCTAAGCCTTTGACTCTAATGGGCTCATTCTGCATGCGAGTGCACCAAGAGAAGGGGACAGAAGGCCATTCAGGCCCAGTTTCCATTTGGATGACATGATGCTAATATGGACATCCAGCATTGCTCAACATGATTAATACTGGTCATCTGGAAGGCTACGAGTTAGAAAAAAAAAGACACTGGATGTCCAGGGAACCTCAAAAAATACGCAATGATATAATCTGCTAACTATGGCAAAAAATGTAGGTGTTGTTGTTGTTATAAATAAAGTGTTGAAGTCAGTAGCCTAAGCCTTTGCGTTAATTCACCACACTGTCTGTGTGTGTCTGTCTACAAGCCTGTATATCTACCTCTGTGTGTACAGCCTATGCCTGGGAGCCTGCCAAAATCTGTCTGTATAGAAGCTTATGTAGTAAGAAATAAAGTATGTTTTATCTGCCTATGGCTCCCCAAAATCTATCCAATCTCTTGGCCTCCAGTAACGTTCCTCCTTCACCGGCATTGGCACTTGTGAAACTCATGTCAAGGTAATCAGAGAAGCAACTTGCACAATGTCACAAGACTTGAAGCAGACAGAGGTGGTTTCACAGTGGCTCATGGGTAAGAAAGAGATGAGAAGTGATAGGTCTGACATCCATCACGTTTCATACAGCTGTAGGTAAAGGATCTTTGGTCCCACAGGCCCTGCCCTTAGATGCAATGCCATGCCGGGTGTACCATGTAAATTTGTGCACATTCTTCTAAAACTTGACCAGCATTTCAGTTTCATAGGAAGACGTTTTGAGAAAAAAAAAAAGGGAAGAGCTGCGTTTTTCACTGTCGAGCCTGAGGAAACCTTATGAAGTCTGACACCCTTTCATCAATTTTACAAGAATTAATTCCCTCCCAGTGCTTACTGCCCCATTCCTCCTCCTGTGCTTAGCATCATGGAGAGGCAGGGGATTGGATGGGAGCCCACTACAGCACTCCCACTCTTGGCTTTTTCTTCTGCCTTAACTAGTCCGAGGTTGCTGTCCTGCACAATCTATTAGAGAAAAAGTCATTTCAGAACAGGCAGCTTCTAAGAAATTTTAGGAAAGTAGTTTAATAACAAAAAAATTTAAAGCTCTAAGTGTGGCCTTCACGTTACAAAATGGCACAGAAAGATACCATTGGTTGCAGTTCTAGAAACACAGAAGGGAGCTGGCATCAAAGGAAAATCCAGCAATCTCTCTCGCAACCACATAAAAGAATCTTCTTTCCAAATGCCAAGAGGAGTGGGGGGACAATCTAGATGACACGGGTGCCAAGTTCCACTCTGAAAGGGAAGCACAGCACACCTTTGTCTGAGAAATGACATAGGTGACCAACCCTCCCGCTTAGTTCCCCCTTTCTAGAAAGCTGAGTCTTTTGAAATGGAAGCCTGAGTTGAGAGAGTCTTTGAGCTCAGCTACCCACAGTGGTGGAAGACATTTGTGGGGACCTCTGGTCACTCAAACCAGGGGCCCAGAGTGTCAGTGAACAAACACAGGACCCGTCTCAGGATGTAAGCTGTGAGTATGTGTGTTCCCGTGTGTGCAGGTGAACATGCATGCATGGGTGCACACACATGAGTGTGTGGAGACTAAGATGAGTGATTCCCTTTGTTCTTTTTGAGACGGCCTCTCATTAGCTTGGAGCTTGCTGACTCAGCCAAGCTTGCTGGCCTGTGAGCCCCATGGCTCCACCTCTTACCACCTCCCCAGTTTCAGGGATAACAATCACACATGCTACAAGTGGCTTTTTAACTTCGAGTTCAGGAGATGGAACCCAATCGCCATGCTTGCTTGGCAACACTTGACTAACTGAGCTCTCTTCCCAGTTCCAAGCTCTATTTCATGAATGTGCTTGGGTCAGGCTTGGGCAAATGGACCACATGGACTGAATTCATTGAGTCTTAAAGATAACCCCAAAGGCTGATGTGTTGCTTTCTGTATGCAAAGGATCTGGTGAAAAGCTTATTATGGTTGTCACTGGCTCAGAGTACTTCCTGACAGGTTAGTTCACTGGACAGAACAGGTACAAGCTAAAGAGTTGTCTAGAAAGAGCAAAGAGTGTCAACTGGTGGGGCTAAGGTATGGATCTCTCTATAACAGCTCACCCTGGAATGGCAGATGTCTGGCCCATCTGCCCCCACTCCGCCATCCACACCTGTACTGACTGAACATTTCTTCCCAGGAGCCTTGGACCTGACCCCAGGTTCCTTCAACACTCAAAGAATTGTCAGTTCCAAACAACCAACAATTGATCACCTAGGGTGATGGACAATAGGAACCGTTGTATTGTGTAACTCCAAATTCTGCTCAATGTGGCAACCTTATAAACCTACTTCTTCTCCTCCCAGTTCAGACCCAATAAAGACTCAGAAGACAGGCAACTGGTGAGCAAAATACCGTATGCTCATGCAAATGAGCTCATTAGAAGTTACTGCTTTAGATTCATGGACGAAGGGCTTGTTCACACTTCTCTGGGCTAGACAATTAACCACCTTCCCACAGCAAGCTATGGAAACCACAGCCTTCTCCACAAAAGATCCTGGCATAAGTACTGAAAGACATGTGTTCTAGTGGCATGCAGGCAGACCCAGCAACCAGAACTAAAAAGGGGCTGACCTCAAATTTGTGCCTTCTTCTAACCCACTCCTCAGATAAACCTTCCTCAACATATCCCAAGCCAGGGGTGTTCCTCCCACTCAGTGACTCACACACCTTAACATGCATCAAATTGAAAAGCATCATAGTTAAATCTCCCTCCGTCCCTGGATCTCTAGTTCAGCAGGCCTGTCATGGGGCCCAGGACTCTACAAAATTTTCTACAAAGTTCCCAAGAAATTCTGCTGCTTCTCCTGGAGCCACTTTCTGAGAACGGATGCTATAACAGAATTTGCCCTGGTTTGGAATTCTCTTCCAATCTCTCATCCACAAACAGATCAGGACTTGCCAACACAGCAGCATACCATGGCTTTATTTTGTTTGCTTAATGTCAGATGAAACCAACCAGGTCAAGATGGTTTGACTGGTCAGTCTTCTTGGGATCTTTATCAGGACGCATAATTAATGGGGAAGAACACACAATGTGGAGTATTCTAGAATTTATTTGAGTATAGAATCTTTTCCATGTCCCCTCCTTTCCTTTCAGTGGAAGCCAAACACAACAAAGGGTCCTACAGCCCACCAGCCTCACTCAGGAAACACTGGATTGGACCAGAACTTCTTTCAATTGTATTTTAGACACAAGGGTGCACACTGGTCACAGTGCTGAGCATAGTGATGTCCCACTGATTCCTTGTTCATTCCTTCATGCAAGCAGAACACGTCTACCCCAAGCACATTGTATTTCAAATGCTGGTGTCAGCATTGGGCTTTAGGTTGGACAGGGCATTGCTGAGACAAGTGTCTCAACATACCACTGTTCTGTTGCAGAGAACAGGGAGAACACACTCTGAAGGTCCAGTAGTGACAGAAGAAGGGAATCAGAAACTTCCTGTGAGCTGGGTCTTAGAGCAGGAGAAACTTGGCCTCTCTCTCTCACATGAGTGAGCAGCACACACAGAATGAAGTGAGAGAAAGAGCCATGGAAGGCTGGAGCTTTGGTGCTGAGTTGGATGGGGGACAAGCCAGCTGAGAAGAGTGATCGAGTCTCATGGACCCTTCTGCTGACAACCCATATTATAAAGGGCATTAGTCTTCTGGGTGGCTTTTCTCACCCATTCTTATGTGGAGTTTGGGTGGTTTAATCACAAAAGACAACATCTCCATGACTTGGTTGGCAGGCCCCAGATAGTTATATCTAAAGACTGTCTTCCGCTGTGCTCTCTAAGCATCATAGACAGACAGACAGACAGACAGACAGACAGACAGACAGGGTTGCCGTGACCATTATGTTTCCTGTTGTATAGAAATAATGGGAAGTGTGTTGTCTCCATCCCATGTGTCACTCTGGGGACTGTGCCCACGAATGAAGTGGACCATTACAGGGGACACACCCATCCCCTTCTCATCTTTGAACTCTGCCATGTGGTGTCCAGACAACACATGTCACACCTGCGTGTGGGAGAAGAGCTTTGCTGCCCCCGCCTAGACACAACCAGATGTTGACTTGAGAGCCTGCTCTTTGTCTCCTCACTGGCTAGCTGAGGACAAGAAGAAACAACATTGGCAAGAATTTTACAGAGCCTTCAAGTACCCTTTACAGCCTTGACCTTGAGGAGTAAATGATACATATGTTTTCACAGGTTGCTCTTTTTTTTTTTTTAATTTCTTGTTCAATTCCCTAAATAGAATCAGAAACTCCATCTCGTGGCATATTTTATCCATTTCGATTTTCCAAATCAGATTTAGCAACCATGTTTCATAGCACACCAAAGAGGGAAACAGTTCTAATGAGTTTCCAGAAAAATCACCAACTCTGAGCCCAAGCTGTGTGGCCTCTGTGGAGTCCCTGTTAGACCCCCATGAGCAAAGAGGGAACTTTCCTCCTTGTATTGTAACTTGAAATTGGCACCTCTCATTCCTTTTAGAATGATGAATCAGTGTTCTCAAATAGAGGAAGTCCCAGGAGAGGCAGGATTAAGTCTTTCACTTTAAATGAGTGGTATGGCTTTATGACTTCCCACGGTTACCTCTGTAATAAGCTTGAGAGACAGAAGCTTTCAGAGATGTAAGTCCTAACAGTTGTATAGCACTTCCGAATCCTTGCTGGCCTCTCAGATGATTGCGGAATGATGAATATATTGATCACCCTCTTTGGTAAATAAAGATGAGAGGCTATATCTCCTTTTAGTTAGGAGTGAGCAGTGGTGAGACATCTCTGTTCAGCCAAAGAAAAGAGGGCTCTAAAGAGAGCAGGGAGGATGAGGTGGTTATGGGCTCTTCCGAGGCCCCTGGGGGTTTATGGTGGCTAGCTTCCCAGACTGGTGTATCTCAGGCCACACCTGGTGGTAGGAAGTTCATTGAAAGTCTGGATTTTGTATTTATAAAGCTCCTCTGACCTGGTTTAACTGGGTGCTAACCTGATAAAGGGAGTCACAGATAGTCACACTTGTCTTTTTTCTTACTTTTATGAACTGCTAAAAATATTTCCAAGAGTTCAAATGTTGGTAGATGCTGGTTTCTTCCTTCTACAATTATGGGTTGGGATTTTCTGGGTTTTTACTTGTTTACCCCCCAACACACACAGAGACATTGTAATGAAATGTTTTACGTGTCTTAAAATCCTTTAGCAGGCGAGTGTCAGGAATGAGCAAACAGACTGGCTCTTCCACCAAACACACTCGACCTAAGCTCCATCCCCACAAGCCCTGTTAACTCGGCAACCCATTTAACCTTTTTGAGGCTGGCTTCTTGTTTGTGAAGTGTAAACAATAAAACAGGGCTCTGTCTGCCTGGAAAGCTTATTAGGCACACCCAAAAAGTAGATCCGTAAGATACATTTTGTAAAACAGTGTTTGTGTGATAGTAGGTAGCAAACTGCCCAGACAAGTGCTGTCACAGAGAGACATACAGGGGGTCACATACTATTTCAATCTGCTTATTTATTTTACCCCATAGGTTAACCTGATTAATTAATTGTTGTTACTCTGATAACTCATTCATACATTAAAGTCCTCCCCACATCCTGAATGGTCAGGTACTCTGTTTGGCCACTAGAGGGAGCACAGCCTTTTCAATTCCCTTCTCTCCTGAGTATTGATTGTGCTGGATGGAGCCTTGGGGGTTCTCACCAGACACTGAAGGAGATACCAAAGTTCCAGAATACCAAATAAGCTGATGGTCCTCGATCTGTTCTTTATCTGAAAATATCTCACAAGAGAGAAAAAAAAGAAGGAGAAGAAGAGAAACGGAATCTCTTCTTAATTAAAGTTAAATTTAAAGATATTCATGAATGTTATATAATTATAAATGTATGCATAATGTATGTGCGTATTTCCTAATTCTGTCCACCTAGAAGACCTACAGTTAATAACATTCAACACACTGGTAGTGAAAAAGCACAGCCAGTATCCAGATCTTGGATTTTTAAACATCATTCTTGGTTTGTTTGTTTTTTTTTTTTTTTTTTTTTTAGCTAGAATTTCTTTGGAAAAGTGGTTGATCCCAGGATTGGGTGGGAGAAAACACAAAACGCTCCTAGAGCACTGTGAACTAGTTGTGAAGAATGTAAGTGCCTCAAACATGTTTTAAAAGAACATTGGATCCAACTCAAAACAACTCCCAACAGCCAAAGACCGGGTAATCTGAAAAATAAAATACACAGTAATATTAAAATGAAATTAATAATTGTGAACCCAACTGGTATAATAAACTAGGGAAGAAAAAACAGCTCTTCTTACAACATGGTTCCAGTAATGAATTAGAAGGAAACAGGAAGCAGAAATCTCTGCTCGGCAAGCACTGCTTTAACTGTTAATTGCTGGGAGAGCCATCCGAGGCTCTATGATCAGTGGGACAAGAAGGGAATGGTTGTACAGGGTCAATGTGAGCTCCTAATAGGATGCTTATCTGGGGACCATGCAGGCATAAGGACATGAGCTCCAGCTCTGGCATCGTGTGAAAAAGACTAGGCATGTGGCTCGAGCTTGTAATCCCAGCACAGAGTAGGAGAAGGCAGAGACAGGCAGAGCCTTGGAATCGCTGGTCAGCCAGCCTTGGCTACATGGTGACCTCCAGGCCAGTAAGATAAAACAAAATGGACAGCTTTTGAGGAAAGATGCTCACAGTTGGCTTTTTGTCCTCCACATGCACACACACCCCCACATATGAGTGTACCCACAGACTGTACGATGCACACTCACACCCACATATGGATGTACCCACAGACTGTACGAAGCACACACACACCCACATATGGGTGTACCCACAGACTGTACGATGCACACTCACACCCACATATGGGTGTGCCCACAGACTGTAAGATGCACACACATATTCACATATGGGTGTACCCACAGACTGTACGATGCACACTCACATCCACATATGGGTGTACCCACAGACTGTACGATGCACACTCACACCCACATATGGGTGTACCCACAGACTGTACGATGCACACTCACACCCACATATGGATGTACCCACAGACTGTACGAAGCACACACACACCCACATATGGGTGTACCCACAGACTGTAAGATGCACACACATATTCACATATGGGTGTACCCACAGACTGTACAATGCACACTCACACCCACATATGGGTGTACCCACAGACTGTACTAAGCACACTCACACCCACATATGGGTGTACCCACAGACTGTACGAAGCACATTCACACCCACATATGGGTGTACCCACAGACTGTAAGATGCACACACATATTCACATATGGGTGTACCCACAGACTGTACAATGCACACTCACACCCACATATGGATGTACCCACAGACTGTACGAAGCACACTCACACCCACATATGGGTGTACCCACAGACTGTACAATGCACACTCACATCCACATATGAGTGTACCCACAGACTGTAAGATGCACACACATATTCACATATGGGTGTGCCCACAGACTGTAAGAGCACACACACACCCACATATGGATGTACCCACAGACTGTAAGAGCACATTCACACACAACTACACCCCCAAACATACAAACACTTATATGTATAAAAAAAGAGACTGGTTAATTATGAGAAAATAGTGCCTTTATGGTGGAAAAAAAATTTAGATACTACCTTCATGATGTGATCAAAATTAACATCACCAGTTATAAGACATGTCAAGATATAATTCACTAAGAACACATATATGTATGGCACTGCACCAAACAGATAAAGCCTTGGTTGACCTAAACTTGAGGACTCACTAAAGTAATCTAATTTGATAGACATGGTAAAAGAATAACTAGCATTCTTCAAAGCAACATGAGAGGCTGAGAAATTGTCATACCTAGAAGGAGCTTCAAGGGTTGGGACCTCTGACTGAAATGCAGAATTCTAGACTCTGAGAAGGAATGTTAGTGAGAATACTAGCAATATTTACACAGGGCCTGTAGATTATTAAGCAGTTTAGTATAAACCAGTAACTAGAAAGTTCCTTGGCTTAATCATTAAACTATACTTTCAAGATGTCGGCATTAGAAGAAGCTTGGTGAGCATGCAGGTGCATTCCTGTGACTGGCATCCTACCGAGGTCAACACTCACTCTAATAGGTAAGCCTATGACTGCTCAGCTCTTCTGTTAATAAACAGTCAAAACCTTAAAACAACAAAATTTCTCCTTAAAGACTACCATATACAACTAGAGCATTTTCGGGGGTAGCTCTCCCCAAAGCCTGTATCGTGCATGAAAAGTCACACCTATCCCAAATTAAAGATGGTACAGATGAAACCTTAAGAATTATGCAATATTTGATGGTCAATGAAAAGGAGGAGCTGGTTGGATTGACTGGTGTGGAAAAACAAGCAAAACAAACGAACAAAAACACTCTCCTGTGGACAAAGAAACGGCATCACAGAAGCTAATACTGTGGAAGCAGACTCAGAAGACAGAGGTTCCTGTCCAGGTGTGAAGAAAATGGTGATTTCTAAACCAGGAGTTACTGGTTGTCAGCAACAGTCTAACCGGTAGAAAGATGCTCCAGGTTTCTTGGACAGAAGAGTTGGAAGTCCTGGGGATCCAGACCTTGTGTCACCCTGGAATGACCATTTCTACTTGGTCTCAACAGTGAAGTCACTTGGACTGCATCCATGTTTGGCAAGAGGGAGGGGCTGTGATTACAGCTGGGTGAGCTGGCACTAGAGAGGGAGGAAATGTTCCGAACCCACAAGCATCTGATTAACATTTCAAAGACTTCAGGACAGTAACAACCTTCAGACACCAACTGGAAGTTCAAGCGTCTTACAAATTAAGAATTGGTATCTACTCTGACATTAGGCTATAACAAAGAAGTAATTTCAGACAGGAATCTAAATCTTAGGCTAGAACAAGGAAGTAGGCTTCAGACATGAAAATGACTTTGGGCTAGGACAGGGAAGTTGGCTCAGATATTTTGGTCATCCTGATAAACCCTTAAACAATGATCATGGGAGTGTTCACAATTTTTTTGTTATTGCCTTGCTTGTTCTTTGACTATTGTGTTTATTGTCTTGCTTGTTCCTTGACTATTTGCATCTATTATATTGCTAGTTCCTCAACCTAGAACCTTAATACTTGCATGTAATTAAAATGGTATAAAAGCAAAAAGAAGGAGTAGGGGAAGGGTAGGGTAGGGGGTCCTAGGGAGGCGAAGGGGGGAAAGGGGATGGCATCTGAAATGTAAATAAATAAAATATCCAATTAAAAAATTGGTATCTAAAAAAGAAATTCCCTGTTTGTCATTCATGTGGCCTCACAGGACACACCCTTCTCTCGTCACAAAGCTAGGGGCTGGAAGTACCTTGCTGTCATCTGCCAACACCTCAACTATTTTAAATGAACCTTCACATAAAAAGGCTAGAAAATCAAAGACATTAGAAAGATGTTTGACATAAAAATGAAATGGAAGCTGCATAGAGCTAACTCCATTAGTACATTAGTGCATAGTACATTAGTACATTAGTGCATAGAGCTAACTCCATTAGTACAATATCCCCCCAAGTAAAGTCTTAAGCGTGTTTTCAGCTTAAGAGTGTTTTATTGAAACTTGTAATTATTTATCTAAGGATGTGTTATGCCAAACACACAGGATTAGTTATAATGACTTGCATTTTGTTTTGTTTTGTTTTGTTTTGTTTCTGATGCTAGGGATCAAACCCCGGGCTTTTTGCATGCTGGGCAAGTGTTCTACCATTGAGCTACACCCCAGCCCAGCTGTTGTAGCATTCATAAGTCCAACTTAGCTTCCCTGAACTGCAAAAGAAAAGAATGCTGTCATGCCTGGAATAGGGCCAATGGAGACCAGCCTTCCTCTGTGCGTGTTCTGGAGCAGATGAAGAGAATCTCAGGAAGCAGGGAATAAAATCAGGATCCCGAGAGAAGACGACCTCGCTCTCAGAGGAAACCACTCTAAAGGAAATAGTGAAGCCAGGAGGACTGCTCAGACCTGTAGAAACTCAGGCGTGAGTCCAACTGCTTTCCACATAGGAGATGGAGCAAAACCTTCAGTGCAGATGCAAAATCTCTGTAAGAGCTAACACAAAACTGCTAGCTTTCCTAAAGAAAACAATTCTCAAGGAATTAATTTTTAAAAAATAGGATATAAAAAAAAAAAAAGAAAGAAAGCAGGGCTGGAGATGCTCAGTGATTAAGGTAACCAACCTCTTCTCTTGCAGAAGACCTAGATTCAGTTCCCAGCATCGACATGGTGGCTCACCAGGGTCTTTAACTCTAGTCCCATGGGATCTGGAGCCCTCTTCTGGCCTCCACAGGCACTGCATCTAGTGGTTCATAGACACAGATGCTAGTAAAACACCCATACACATAACATTTCTTAAGAGAAATGAAGAAACTAAAAAGAAATAAATATGTTAGTGTTTTTATTCCCTGCTGATTTTATTCCCTGCTTCCTGGGATTCTCTTCATCTGCCCCAGAACACACACAAAGGAAGGCTGGTCTCCATTGGCCCTATTTCAGGCATGACAGCATTCTTTTCTTTTGCAGTTCAGGGACGCTAAGTTGGACTTGTGAACGTTACGACAGCTGGGCTGGGGTGTAGCTCAATGGTAGAACACTTGCCCAGCATGCAAAAAGCCCGGGGTTTGATCCCTAGTATCACAAACAAAACAAAACAAAAATGTTGACAGTTATTTCACAAAATGCAAAAAGAAAGCATAAGATTGTATGTGCATAGGTCCTTTGCCTGTATTTATGTTTGTGTACCACATGAGTGCAGTTCCCAAGGAGGCCAGAAGAGGGTGTTATTTCTTCTGGAAAGTAGCCACAGAGAGTTGTGAGGCACCATGTTGGTGCTGAGAACCAAACCTCTGCAAGAGTAGCAACTGTTCTTGACTGCTGAGCCATCTCTCCAATCCCAAAATAGTCATTTTTAACACAAAATTATTTCTCTTCATATTGGATAATACTAAAAAGTACTTCAGTAGATGGATGTGCATGCATGTGTGTATGGGGAGAGTACAGGCCAACCTTGGGTGCCATTCCCAAGACATTATCTGCCTTGTTTTTTGAGACAGGGTCTCTCATTATTCTGGAGTTCACCAATTAGACTACGTTAGATGGTCAGTAAGCCCAGGGATCCTTCTGTCTCTGATTTGCCAGTGCTGAGATTATGAATTCACAACACTTTGCTTGTTTTTTGTTTGTTTGTTTGTTTGTTTGTTTTCTTAAACATGGGTGCACGGAATCAAACTCAAATCCTTGAGCCTGTGTGGTGTGACAATTTGAATGAGGTATTGCCCACCAATTTTGGACATTTGAATACTTGATCTCCCATTGGTGGCTATTTGGGGAGGGTTAAAGGTATACCCTTGGTGGAGGAAGCATGTCACTTGGAGTTTTCAAAAAACTCATGCCATTTCATGAGTTCTCTCTGTCTCCTGCTTGTGGTTTGAGCACTCAGATATTTCTGCTGCCTTGCCTTTGTTCCACCATCATGGACTCCAACCCTCGGGAGCCATAAAACCAATTACATACTTTCTTTTATAAGCTGCCTTGGTCATGATGTTTTATCACAGCAATAGAAATGTAAACAAATCTGTGTGGCAAGCATTTTAAGGACTGAGTCATACTTTTGAATTTTGATGTTAGACTCAAAGCTGGGGTTTGGGGCTGGCAAGATGGCTCCGAGATTAAGAGCACTGACTGCTCTTCCTGAGGTCATGAATTCAAATCCCAGCAACCACATGGTGGCTCACAACCATCCATAATGTGATCTGATGCCATCTTCTGGGTGTCTGAAGACTGTGACAGTGTGCTCACAGAAACCTTTGGGCAGGCCCACTTTACTTCAGAGAGCATCCAGGGTACACAGGGCCCCTGATGTTGTAATAGCCAGTCATTTGTGGACCATCTTGGCTTGGTGACAGCTATTCACTCCTTTGTGCTTTACTGCACCTGTGAACCACAAGCTTTGTTCTGGGTACAGGGCTCCGGAATGATGCAGAGCCCACAAGGCTCTGCTCAGCACTTTCCTTAACAAATGCAGCTGCTTTCCCACTGGCATCTCAGCAGTGGTGTGAGAGACAAGATGGAGACCCTCTACTTTTATATACCTCACTCTGACACCCTTGCATACAGAGCAAGGAGCCTACAACTGTGCTTCATACCAGGGAAATAGCACCCAGAATACTCTGCTCATGCATGCCATCTTCAGCTCAGAGTGGTTAAGGACAGCTGCATGCTGACATGCTCACAGAGGTGAACTGGAGGCTTTTTGTGATAGAAGATAGATAGGTAGTGGGCCTCCAGCCAGGGCAACCTCTCCCGGTACCAACTTGTCCTAGCACAGGGCTCCAGAGCTTGAGAGCTGTAAATTACAGCCTGCCGTTTCACACTGTTCCAAGGTCAGATGAGTCAAGGTAGGCAAGGAGAATAGATTTAACCTTATTGATTTGATTTGTAACTAAAATATTCAGACAATGGTGTGTGGGATCACCCAGGGTGAGAGGTGAGTTTGGCTGTCAGTATAGTTATCAGGGGTGACACCCTATGCATCTCATCCTGGGACTTTCCCTGTGACTGCCGCCCTCCCCCAAGAACAGTTCTGAATTGGTTATATTTCAGGGTGTTTTTCTCTACCAGGTTATACTCCCTACCCTAAACTACTTGCCATGTGTAATCAGTCCAACACCTTCCACCACAGTCTCCTAGAGTCAGCTAAAGGCAGCTGGAGACACACACACACACACACACACACACTACAGAGAGAGAGAGAGAGAGAGAGAGAGAGAGAGAGAGAGAGAGAGAGAGAGCTCATAAGGGCCACAGGCCAGATGTGCTGGGTGGCCTGTGGATACCACAAGCTGAGACATGGGTATTGGACAATGCTATGTCTCTGAACAGTGATTTGTTCCTTAGTAAAATGAGGCAAAATTGAATAATTTGATATTTTTAAAACGTACTACAGCCCACCTCGTTGTGGAGAGTCAATGTCTAGACAGTGTGAGCAGGACAGTGGGTAATGCATCTTTCATAGGAGAGCTTTGCACATGGCCAGGGAAGAAGACATTGGTCTGACAGGCAGAGAAGGCTCAGTCTTCTCTAGCTACAGTGATTACAGCATTGAGGATGAAGGGAAGAAGGGACGATTTGGGAGAACTCAAAGGCGTGCAGCGCAGAAGTAAGAAGACCAGCAGACTAAACTCCCTGTAACACGATGCTTGCTACTATTTGCTAGAGTGGAGGCTGCAATTACTCTGACTGAAATGAAGGCCAAGGTTGTACACATGAAACCCAAACACTGACATGGAGGCCGACCCTGGAAAGCACTTCACTGTAATCAGTATTAACAGTCTCAGACATGGGGGAATAACCTGGAAGAAAGCAAGCAGCCAGGAGCTCAATCAGGGGTTTCTGCCCCAGGAGCCAGAAAATGCACAAAAAAATCCTGACTCCAAAGACCCACTCATTTGAAAGAAATCAATCTCTAAATGTTTAACTCAAAAGAGAAGCATAAGTCTTCAGGGGATTAACATGGGTTGGTGAGGACTTTACTATTAATTAACTAAATGTATCAAGTTAATATTTAAATACATAAATTAAACACAAAATTTTCCTCAGTCTTTGACGGGGTGGGGATGAACTCTTCTCCTCCATTCTTCTTCCCTTCTCCTCTTCCTCATTCCCACACTTTTTCTCTTCTTCTTCCTCCCCCCCTCTTCTGCCTCCATTTCCTTCCAACACTTCCTTCTTCCTCTTTCTCCTTCTCTTCCTTCTATCCTTCCTCCAATTTTCCCTTCACACTTCCCCTGCCCCATCCTTTTTTTCAGCCACAAAAAAAGGAAGGAAGGGAGGGAGGGAGGGCTGAAAGGAAAGGAAAGGAAAGGAAAGGAAAGGAAAGGAAAGGAAAGGAAAGGAAAGGAAAGAAAAGGAAAGGAAAACCCAATGTGGCAGCCAACTATTCCATGCATTTGGTCCTAGGATCTCCTGCAAAGAATGGGCAAGCACAGTAGACATGCAGGAACACCGCGATTAGGTCTCTAAATGTCTAGCTTGAAAAAAAAAAAAGAGGAGTCTTCGGTGGATTTACCAAGATGATTGGACTTTACTTCTCCAAAGAGAACTGCTGCTGATTGCAGGTTTGGGGGAAGGGCACGTGGGAGAAACTCTGCTCTGTCCCATCTGACCCAGGAATACATTTCCAGGGAATACCTCTTTGCTGAGTAGCTCACTCAGGGCAGTCCTCTGGCCCTCCAGCTTGATGACTGGAGGAAATGCTTGCACAGAGTTCTGCTCTCCTGTAATGACAGCCATCACATGTCATGGGCACCACGCCAGGGCATTTTCACCCAGAACAAAAACACAGACTAGCTGAAGGTGGTCCTGGAATCACCATCATTTTTTAATCAGTTCTCATGAGTGATTCTGATGTTAAGCAGCAGCGCTGAGAAAACATTACATGTGGTACATATTTTCAAAGGTGCTGAGATAAGATACATGTGCAATGACACTGGAGGATGTCCGCTCCAGGGTAGGAAAACCTGGAGGGGCTGGGTATGTGAGTGTGATCTTGGCTTGACTGTTCATGAGAGAAACAGCAAAACCTGGTCAGGCAGGAAAGAGGTGTGTTACCGACCAGCCTGCCTCGTCATGATTCTTCCAGGAATAAGATGAAAGGGGGTGGAGAGAAATGAGGAGGAAGAGGCCAGCAGGCAAGCAAGATGGCTAAGCAAGTGAAGGTTCTTGCCGCCAAGCTTGAGGGCCTGACTTCAATCCTTAGGAGCCACACAGTAGAAGGAGAAAACTGGTTCCAATAAATTGTCCTCTGAACACAGACACACACATAATGTAATGTAGTTTTAAAAATTTAAAGAAAAAAATCTCAATTTATATTTTTATTATAACTCTTACAATGAAAAAGGGGACAAAAATACAATTGATACATTTCTAGATCATGTCTTTCCATTTTGGAGGGTTCTTTATGCAGTATCTCTTCTTTTAAATTGTATTTATCTGTGTGGTGGGGGTGGGGAAAAGCCTATGTGTGCATATGTGTATGTGAGCACCTATTGCAGATAATAATTTAAAAACAACCCACGTTATCTCCGGCTACTCTCCAGCCGTGGCGGTCTCCCACCCCCATGGCTAACCCCATGTGGTGTCTGCCCAACTTCTTGTAGTTTGCTAGCCACAGAACCCGCTCACATCTTCCCATCCATCTGCCCCCTGTGACTAGCTGTCACAAATGCCTGTAACCCAGTAAAATCAAAACTCTAGGGCCTCTGAGATGTCCAGCACTTACTGAGCTGTGTCCCAAGCTAGCACTGCAGGTCTAGAAGGTTCTTAGAGAGTCTTCAGTCCATGTTAGAAAGCTGGAGAAGTGGGTTCTGATATCAGCACAGGACCATGGCAGCAGAAGCAACACTAAGGTATGTACACTCACCAACAAGAAGCAAAAGTGGGCAGGCAAAAGTAGCCCTACCTTTCCCCTGGACCTCTTTATAGCTGGGCTTCTGAAAGGTTCTGTCCACTCTGAGGAACGGGCTCCTTCCCTCAGTTAACCCTTCCTGGAAGCACCCTCACAGATCCACCAAGCAGTGCATCTCTTAGTTGGTTCATGTTGACAACCAAGTTTAACCATAATTATGGTTTCCTCTTCACTATCAGGAACATTTGTTTAGTGTTACAGAATTTCTAGGTGAGAAATAAGAGATAAAGAAATCTTTACATGATACCACAGGAAGTCAGGCTAGAGAGGTGACTCAGTATTTTAGGGGCTGCCTGTTCTTACAGAGGACCTAGGTTTGGTTCTCAGCACCCACATTGGGTGATTCACAACTACTGTAACTCCAGTTCCAGAGGATCTGTTGCCCTCTGCTGGACTCTGCAGGTACATGCACACACACACACACACACACACACACACACACACACACACACAGTGCACATACAGATAACCAGGCACACTTATACACATAAAATTAAAAATAAGTGAAAGTTTTAAAACTTTATTTGTTGTTGTCAAAATGACATATCCATTTGATATTGGAAAGTTTCTAGCACTTGGATTTTGTAGGGCATGGATTTTGTAGGGCAGAACCAAAAAAAGCATCAACTGACCATGGCGCAAAGACCTACACACCACCAGGGACTTTTCCTTACAAAGTGTGAACTAGAAAGCCTTAGCCAACTCTTTCCTTGTATGGGTCTTTTTCATGCATTACATAAATGTGGATGTGGCATTACACCGTCTGACACTGGGAGTTAGCTCAGAGTCCTGCTGAAGTCTGTTTCATGTGTGTGGACCCAGCCCCTGAGGGATTTCTATGGACTCCTTTCCTTCATCTCTTTCCAAAAGTTGAATAAGACTGGTTAAAGGTAGAGCTTAATCCTCTTAAGTCCCCAGAAGACATTTTTTTTTCAGTTAGATTTTCATTTTACTCTGACTGTATCATTTCCATATGGTCTAAAGTAGACAAAAGGCGTTTATTTAGGGGAGCAAACACTGAAATCTCACTTGGATTCCATACACTCTTCTAACATACTCTCCAGGCACTAGGACATCGTTGACAGTGTTTTGATGGGAGAGCGCTCTTGAGAGTCACAGGGACTTTTGGTATAGCTTAGAAATTGATTGACAGCCTTAAGCTTCCAAAGTAAATTTCTAAAGCCCAAGTCAATTTTTTTTTCACAGACATGTGAAACATCAGAAATCCAATGGGAAAAGGAAGCTTTATTTTTAAAATAAACTTTTAAGTTTGAAAACAAAACCAGACAAGCAGGGAGGGCAGAGAACTGCTCTAAATTGAATTTCAAAGTATCCCTTTATAGCCAGCGTTTCCCTGCCACAGCCTTGACTCGGGTTCCACTCGCCATAGCTGCTCTACTGACTTCATGCTCTGTCTTTCTGTGCTCTCTGACATTGCCCTCTGTGGTCCATTCTATAAGCCTCTTCAGATCGGACCACAAATCCTACTTTTAGCACCACAGGTAGTGTAATTTTAAAATTTTGCAAAGTTGAGACAACTTATTCAAGTTTTTCCCTTTTTAAAAAATTACATGTACGTGGCTGTGTCTGATGGTGTGTGCATGTGAGTGCAGGGCCCATGGTGTCCCGAAGAGGGTGTCAGAACTCTAGGGCTGGAGTTATAGGCTGCTGTGGGCCACCCAGTATGTACTCTTAACCACTGAGTCATCTCTCCAACCTCTTATTCTAGATTTTCTTTGTTTTATGCCTTAGGTTCTAGATAAACAAGATTAATCAACTGTCCCTGATCCAAAACCATATTTATCTACTACTTTCATGGCTCTTCCATGGCTGACTTCATCAGCAGAGAGCCTGTACAACCAGAATAGCTTTGAGCTTGGTTTATTGCTCTAGGAATGTCCTACTTACATTCTTAATAAATTTTCTTTCAATGGTGTTCCATGAGAGGAGTCAACGGGACAGGAGACTATACGTAGGGACCTAGTATGTGGTGCTGGTGAGTCTGCCTCAGCCTTACATTTTTGGACCATTTCTCCTATAGTGCTGTGATATCAGGTTCCCTGAATTCTCGTGACCCCACTCTCAATATAGGGGCACACTTGTTGCCCTCTGTGAGTGAGAAATGGAGGTGTGAGCCCCAACACCCAATAGATTGTGTTTCTTCATTTGAACCAGAACTTGCTGCTGAAAGAGAATGAAGACACTGGTGTTCTAGAAATCACGAGTGATGAAGGAGCCCTACCAAATCCTTTTGTTTTTTTCCCTACCAAATTTCTAACACTTTGTCTTGCTTTCTAACTTCATCTACCCGTAGCCAACCATGGTCTAAAATCATTTGTAAAAAACAAACAAACAAAGAAAACAAACTTTTTGTTGTTGTTGTTTTTATTTTTTGAGACAGGGTTTCTCTGTGTAGTCCCGGCTGTCCTGGAACTCATTCTGTAGACCAGGCTGGCCTCGAACTCAGAAATCCCCCTGCCTCTGCCTCCCAAGTGCTGGGATTAAAGGTGTGCGCCACCACTGCCCGGCTTAAATCAAACGTCTATATGTAAACAATCCATACATTTCTAATAGCTTCCATTACAGTCCACTGACATAATTGTCTTGAGTTGTTGTTCATCTGTCTGTGATACACACACACACACACACACACACACACACACACATGCGCGCGCGCGCGATCCTAAACATGTATGTCTACCAAACTCTACAACAGATATACTTGGAGACCTCGACGTTACCAGGCACCCATGGAATAGCTTGGAATCAATCCCTTGAGGGTCAGGACACTGCTGCATTGTCCAGCTATTAATACTTGTGCTAATAAATGATGACAGAAAGGAGAGAGAGAGAGAGAGAGAGAGAGAGAGAGAGAGAGAGAGAGAGAGAGAGAGAGAGAGAAGAGAGAAGAGAGAAGAGAGAAGAGAGGAAGAGAGAGAGAGAGAGAGAGAGAGTAGAGATAAGAGAGAAGAGAGAAGAGAGGAAGAGAGAGAGAGAGAGCCTCTGATGACCACTGTTTCCTGCCTCCTCAGGATGCCAAAGTGAACAGATGCAGCAGATAGGTCAGCCTCTTTCTGCAGCAAGCAGCAGTTACTGCAGAGGCTCACAGCTGGCCAGGCACTGAGGACAAGTGTCTGCTGAGTGCTAAGTGACACATCTATCTCAACCACCCCCAGGCTTGGAAAACATGGTGGAAGCGGGGACAGAAAGAGGGTAAGACCTGGAGAATGGAAAGGGCTCTGTGAACCGCTGTCTTCTGGACTGGACCTGGCAGCCATTGCTCTCACAGACTCACAGCTGCCGTGGTTACAGACGCACGGTCAGTCAGCGTCCAGCGGCAACACTAGCTGGACTCCGTGGCTCACAAAAGAAAAAGAGTTGGGGAGGACATGACCGTGGAAAGAGGGCATGTTTGCGTTCGGGGTATCAGAGAGGAGTGGAAGGGTGGAGTTGAGGGTGGGCATGAGCAAGATACATTGTATTCCTATATTATCAAGGAATAAATAAAGGATACCTCTAAATCAACAACAAAATAAAAAGAAACAAAAAAAGAAAGAAGTGGCACAACCTGCGCTCGTCAGGAAACCAAATGTAAAAAGCTGCTGTTTTGTCTGATATTTTCATTATTCTGGTAAAAATGAGATGGACGTGTGTTGTAAGTCCTTTTAATGCCCTTCTGATGTCTCTGCATCAACGTTAAATACTCACATTTGCATTTTAAAATGCCATTTCCTGAGATAAAGATGAATGAAAAATCCATGCTAATAATAATTAAGTTATAGTGATATAGAATAGCAATGGGGTGATTATCAGGAGCACGGGAGAAACTGTAGAAGGCAGGGGGTGGCAGGCAGAAGGAGGAAGGCAGGGGGAGGACAGCAGGGAGGAGGAAGGCAGGGAAAGGAAGGCAGGGGAGGACAGCAGGGAGGAAGCAGGCAGGGGGAGGAGAGCAGGGGAAGGAAGGCAGGGGCAGGAAGGAGGAGGCAGGCAGGGAAGAAGAAGGCAGAGAGAGGACAGCAGGGAGGAGGAAGGCAGGGGAAGGAGGAGTCAGGAAGGAAGAAGGGGAGGAGGAGGTAGGGAGGCCTCCCACATACTCAGGACTTGCCTTTAGAACCTTCAGTGACTCTTTTTCTTCTGCTTCTCAACAAAGGAGATGGGGGCAGAATCCTCATTTTCATTTTGTATCATGACCTCCAAAGTGCTGTGGCTAGCCTTGGCCTTTACTCAACTTTTTCTTCCCTGGAAAACCCCTCCCTTTGCCATTCGTTCATTGAAGCTACTCCTCAGTGAGTGACTGAAAAAAAATTTTCTATTGTTATTCTTCAAACTCCATTCACAAGGTTCATCTTCTGACACTTCTGTCCTTAATCCTTCCAGGATCTTCTGTACCGTAGCCCCAGCAAGGGGCAGTGAATCTGCTTAGCACAGTCCTCTGGCACCCATTTTGCTTAGCAGGTGTCAGTGAAGCTTCTGGGAGGCAGGCCAACTGGGTTCCCCTTTGTCTTCCCTTCATCCCCCCACATACCTGACCTCCATTGAGTCAGTCATCAACAGGGCTTGTGAGTGAGTCTGGCTCCTCTGAGCATGTGATGTCTTCTGGTGGTTGTCCTTCTTCAGGTGTCAGTGAGAACTGAGTCATCTCTCACTGACTCCAGGCAGACATTCAGGACTGCAGGCCGCCAGTCAGCCCCGAGACCAGAGGCTGCCCACATACTCAGGACTTGCCTTTATGTAACTAGCACTTCCATGTTGCCAGGTGTCTAACTTCCCAGTGGTCAGCTGTCAACTTTCTTAAGTGCATCATACAAGATGGGGAGGGAGCTGATAGGAGCCAGTAAACCACTGGCTTCATCATCTTGTCAGACTTGTAACACAGAAAGGCCAGTAGCTGTCAGTGTCTCATAACTAGCAAAGTGACATACTGGGAATTAAACCTTTGATTCAGAACTTAAAAAATGTACAACTTCAAGCCAGTGTCTTTTCTGTCTCCTGGGACCTCTGTAAGAAATAGGGACAGCAGAAAAGGACACACTTGCAGAATAGTTGACTGATTATATCTGCCAAGACAGAGTAATCAGCCCTTAATAATTCTGCATTACTAGGTCTGTCAGATGATCCTGGGCCAGAAGGCTGAAGATTGGATGCTCCAACGATGCTCCAATATCTTGTAGTATAGGAACTGTCCAGGTGTTCAGTGGTCTCTATAAATTGGCTAAGTTTTAGAAGCTATGCTTTGTGCTTCCCATAATTTCAGTTAACTCAGTCATTCTGGATTTCTGACGGGGTTGAAGATTTATAGTCTCATAGCCAATCTCGGCTATTTACTTGGAGAGAAAAGATTTGAGAGGATGGTTTTTCAGCTGACATTCGTTCTAAAGCCAAAAAAAAAAAAGCCAGGTTCAGAACTAAGTCTTCTAGTTAGGAGAGATGACAGAGGTTCTGCTTAGTCAACAAAATGATGGACTGGGTATTAGGTCTATCTTGTACCTTACTGATACAGATTGGTATAGTTATGCTCTAATTGTATTTTGAGAGAAAAGTTTTTTTAAATTTTAACAGGAAGGGTGATATATGTAGGAGGAGCTAAGGTGGGAGGAGTAAGGAGAGAAAGAGGAGGAGTAAGGAGAGGAGGAGAGGAGGAGCTAGGAGATGGTGGGGAGGAACATGGAGGCGGATGTTCGAGTGTCTCCACCAGTCAAAGGTAGTTTATCTAGGTTGGGTATTGGGTTACACTTCTGATTGTATGGGCATCTTGTTATTGAGCATTACCAAACTTATAAAGCCTTTGATTAACATTTTTAAAGTTGCTGATAAAAATAATAAATAAATTTTTTAAAAAAAGAAAAGAAATAGGGACAGTACCTATTTCTCCAATTTTTCTATTTCTCAAAATTTCTATTGATATGCAAATTTATACATAGGGGCTGGGCAGCTGGCTCCTTGGGTAAAGCGCTTGCCATGAGGACCTAAATTCAGATTACACAGCACCCACAAAGAAACTTGGGTGAGGTTGAGAGCGTTGACAATTTCAGTGCTGGTACAGACAGGTGGATTCTGGAAGCTTCCTAGCTAGCTAACGTAGCCAAAAGTGCAAACCCAGGCTCAGTGAGAAATCCTATCTTAAAGGAGGGATATAGAGAAAAGCCCTTGATAGCGTGCTCTGGAATCCACACCCAAACACATGGGTGAGTGCACACATGTGCACACAGATACTCTTCACGCAAGAAAAGACAGGAGGAGACAACTGTGTATATAAGTGATGTGCTGATGTTACTTTTTCCTTGCTCGCTACACTTTGCTGCTTTTCCTCTGGTTTTTATGAATTCTTAATTACATGTAGTTATTGTATGTAATACCTAGCTCATATATTACAATTTACACTTCACAGTTATGTTTGCAACAAAGTGGCATTGGAAATGTACCCATAATTCCTTTCTCTTTCCCAGTGTCTAATCTTTAATGCGACAATCTAGCTACACACAATTTTTCCTTTCTGCACTAATTCCCCACTTGAGAATTAAATTGTAATTTCCCTTACATACATAGCATCATGAGACTTTATGGGTTAATGTTCTATGATGTATCTTGTTCCTTACAATAAATTCCAATTCATTAAAACTGAAGAAGACATCTTTATTTTTCCCCCTTTTGAATAATTTCCTTAGAAACATACCCCAATAATATATCAGCGTTCTCAAAGGCTATGAACAGTATTACCATACTTGATGTGTGAGGCCCAATTGCTTTTGTAGAGAATTCAATCAATTTCCACTGCTTGGGCACTTATGCATGTGACTAATTTCACTCTGCCCTACTCCACACCAGAAATCATTTTAAGTTTTTAATTTAATTTTACTCATGAATTGATGCCTTGACTTCGTTTAACTTGCATTAACTGTTCTCACTGTTGGCAAAGTCAAATACAAAACAATTAATACTGCAAGGTTAGTGACCCGTGAGGAAATCATGTTCTCTTTCCCACGCACTTGATCTTTCTAATGCTTTCATAGATATGAGGTTTTCATAGATATTAATCCCTGGTCTTAATTCTTCTTTATTTTTTTTTCCTTCTTTCTCTTTTGAAATTTCTTATAAAATTAATGTTAGTTGTGAAGATAACCATTTGGATGAAAATAGTTTTAAATGAATAAAAGCATTTACTACACATTAATACTTGGGATTTAATATTCTTTGCTCTTTCTCTCCTAAAATAGATGCATTAAGGAGAATTTCCAGGGGCTGGAGCCAGTTTTAGATGGTTCAGTGGTTAAGACCATTTGCTTGAGAGTGCTCACATGTAGGGCAGCTCCCAAGTTCCTGTAATTCCAGGTCTAGGATGCCCTCTTTTTGCATTCATGAATATACACCCACAGAAACACACACATAAATAAAAATAAAACAAGAAAAGGGAGTTTTTATCCTATTGCAAAAATGATGCATATCCGCACAATATTCCACCATGTAGAGTTCACTGCTGTCCGTTTGTGGCCACTGAGGTAGGTCTGGTTTTAACACTACAGTCTTAGATCTGAGTCATCTTCTTGCTGTGTATAGAGGACAGTATGGAAGATGGGATTGTGTGTCAGAGAAAACAAAGATACAAGATCCTGAGTATGTATTGTCGACTGGCTTCCCAGAAGGATAGAGCTCACTCCACAGCACCATCAGAATTTGTCTGACTATCACGGGATCATGTGAGTCCTGAGTACTGTGGCTTTGTTGGGTTTGTTTGTTTTTTTTTTTAAATCATGACAATTGATAAATTTAAAATGGTGCCCTGCTGTTTGGCTTTGTATTTCTTGGATTGCTCATGAGGCTGAGAAGACTTTCATCATCTCTGTGTTTTGTGGGGTATTTTTTTAAGGTGTCTTTTTTTTCTTTAGGTCATTTTTCTTTGGTGACTTTTTTTTTTAAGAATTAAGAACATTAAACCTATGTCATTTGCTACAACAGTTTTCTCTAGATTGTCTCTTAGTGTTTTTCTATACATCATGTTTAAATTTTTGCATAAGATATTTTTTTATTTTTTTATTTCTTTCTACTACTTTTGGGTTGCAAAATCTTCTCTCGAGCACACGCCAAAAATTGTTTGTGTATATTTTATCCAAATGGTTATTTTCATAACCAACATTAATTTTATAAGAAATTTCAAAAGAGAAGAAATAAAACAAAATTAAGACCAATGATTTGCCTATACTTTCTTCTAGTTTAATTATGACTTCAATGTTTAATAGTTAATCCTTTTATTCAGTGTATATTTTGCAGTCAAGTAAAAGTTTCAAATTATTTCACTTTTTCAAGTAACATATACATTCCTTTTAAAGATGCTTTATTTGATTTTATTGATGTGTGTGTATGTGTATGTGCATGGATGTGTAGATGTGTGTGTGTCTGTGTATGTATGTGTGTCTGTATGTGTGTGTTTTTGTGTGTGTGCACAGATGTGTGTGTTTGTGTATGTGTTTGTGTGTGTGTGTGAATGTGTATGTGTTTGTGTGTATATGTATGTGTGGGTGTGTATGTGTTTGTGTATTTCTGTGTGTATACATGTGTGTTTGTGTCTGTGTGTGTATATGTATGTGTGTGCATGGATGTGAATGTGTGGATATGTGTGTTTGTGTATGTGTTTGTGTGTTTGTGCATGTGCATGAATGTGTGTGTGTGTTTGTGTGTATGTTTGTATGTGTTTGTGTGTGTTTGTGTGTGTATACATGTGTGTTTGTGTCTGTGTGTGTGTATATGTATGTGTGCATGGATGTGTATGTGTGAATGTGTGTGTTTGTATATGTGTTTGTGTATGTGTGTGTGTTTGTATGTGTGTTTGTATGTGTAGATGTTATGTGTTTGTGTGTGTGTGTGTGTGTGTGTGTGTGTGTGTGCATGAGCACAGGTGCTAGCAGGGGCCAGAAGGGTGGTATCCCTTGGAAGTGGTTGGGAGTGCCATGTGGGTGCCTTGGATTGAACTTTGACTTCTGCAAGAGCAGCACATGCTCTTCAGCACTGAGCCATCTCTGCAGCCTGAGCACATCAGTGTTGATGATATCACTATCTCCTTCTGCCTCTGATATGACATATTCATTTCAGTGCACTCAAACCCCCAAATAAGCCAGTGTCTCTTTCTGAGTTGATTGTCACGTTCCATTAACCTTCTTCCCCTTGAGCCAGGACTAAGAAGTAATTCTTCCACCTTCTGAGACAAACACCCTCCATCTCTATTCATGAAAATTTTGCATTGGTAGATCTTACTGCTTGCTGCTTAGCTTTCAAAACTCCATTCATCCAAATTCAAAATACTTTCTTAGAATTTCACCTTTTGCCTCAATCCCCCTGAGTTACTCTCTGGACCTTGCTCTGTCTGTGCATCATGATGTCTCCCACTGGAGTCCTCTTTGTGTCTGATGATAAACCATCATGCTTTGCTTTATATGGGACTCACAGGTTTTGTTTGTCTGTTTGTTTTTTTAACTAAAACCATTCCTGGGTACCAAATACATCAGCCACTACAATAAATAAGGTTGGGGATTTTTTTTCTCCTCTATTTGCTAAATTTTTAAAGACCCACCTTTAAAAGGACAATCTCTTGATACACCCAATGATTTGATTTGGCTCTTGGATAGCCCCCTAAAGCCCTATATGCTAAAGATTTGAAACTATTGAGGGCACCAGAACCTTTGAGGTTTGTGGCCTTGTGAGAGGTCTCTAATCACTGGGGACATGTCCTCATAGGGGAGTGTGGCATCCTAGTCCCTTCCTCTTCCTCCCTTTCACTTACCACCATGAGATGGATGATTTGGCTTAAATTCATGCTCCACCGTAATGGGTTACCTGACCATAGGCTGGCAATGTATAGCCCAAGGTGAAGATGGTACTGAAGGCATTCTCATATCAAAAGAGCCTTGGTGCTAACTTTTGAAGACCATCAAGAAGTCAAGTCAGTGATTAGAATACAAAGTCTGGTTTTTGATTACTATAATGTAGGAGGGTTTGGACAAACTGGATGTGAAGTCCAGTGCTGTGACTGTCTATGGGACTGTACGTGGGCTATTCAGCTAATGCTGTTACCACCACTTCTACCCTTTGTCACAGGGGAATGTGAGAGCCACCACACAAGATTGTTCTCATATGTAAAACTAAGCACAAAGCTTGGCATGAAGAATTCATTAGCAAGAGCTATTTCTGGGCACAGTGCCCAGGAGATGGATGCCAAGGGGTGCGCACAGAAGAACGGAAGCAGTGTGGAATGCAAACTCAAGATGGGTTTCAATTTGGCATAAGTGACGTGCCTCCCCACACTGTGCCTTATCTTGAAGACTCTTTCATGTAAGGCCTTTTATGTATAAGACAGAAAAGGATGTGGAGTTTGACCCTGACTCTTGCATTAATTAACTGTGTTGTCTATGAACAAGTTGCCTGCTCTCTTTTCAATCTTTATCTCTAAAAGACCTTGATGTAGTTTATACTCTGCACAGCTCAGGGCCTTTGTTGGGCATCAGATACAATTCAGTTAGGAAAAGCATTTTTAAACTCTAAGCCTGATATGAGATTATAATTGCTATATAAATTGCCCCAACTTTCCCACAGGAAGATGTATGGCGTGCCTCTCCTGGATCATTTGTATTCATGTTGCCCTTAACATGAGTCATATCAGAGCCTGAGTTGTGAGCCCTGTTCAGGACTCTGTTCATACTGTTCACAGAGTGTCCCTGACTTTTGTGAGGGGTAGAAGGTCTGAGTAGATATCAATAGAGAGACCAGTGCTTGTGCTGAACCTTAAAGGGTGAGAAAAACATTAGCCAGGGAGACAAAGTAACCAGAAGGCCTCTGTGCAGAACAACCCAGGTGAGGACATGGCTGGGATGGTGCTCTGGGGGGAGGAAGAGGGGAGGCGAGTGGTCCTCTTGGTCTGGAGATGGGTTTGTGCTTCACCAAGGAGCATGTGTTTAGTGACAAGATAATGCCTAAAGATGGAGGGTCTTGACACTAGGGACAAATATACACTTAACTCTATGGATAAACATATACGAGAATGTCTTTATAGCTATAATTAAAGTATTCTGAAAGAAAACCAGTTTTCATAAACATGAAAAGTAATCCAGAAAAGTAGAAAGAGGGACTCACCCAGTAGCTAAATTCCTAAATTCCTAAAGAAGACTCTTTTAACATCCAGCCCTCTGGGGATTCAGACAGATAACACAGTCTCTCTCTCTCTCTCTCTCTCTCTCTCTCTCTCTCTCTCTCTCTCTCTCTCTCACACACACACACACACACACACTCCTTGGCTTTTTTCTGATTCCTGTGTTGGAAATATTCTACAGGAAACGAACATAAATAATTTGCAAATCCTTCTTTTTACCACTGAAAGTTTGAGTAACGACATCTTATCAACAGAATCCATGGCTGAAACTTCCCAGATTGCTGAAATATCATGTTTATCTCCCACAAACCAATTGCACCTCAGTCTCCCTACTTAACTACAGCTTCACATCATGCCCCAGAAACACCCATGGCTTCTGGGCCTCTGTCCCCAGATCTCATTCCCATCCCTCCCAAAGCAGCTGAACCAACATTTCTCAAGGCAACCAAATGGTGGACACATCACTGGCATGCCTCAAGTCCATGCTTGGGTTTCAGTGATCCTCTCCTGACAGTTTCTTCAGAATTCTGCAGGGGCCTTCATTCACATGGTGGCCTGAAAGGCTGCTGGGTGACAAGCCCACCTCCTGTCCAAGAGAACATCTGGAGGAAGGGGACAAAGGGCATTCTTGACCCTCCTCCATGATCCAGACCACCAAGGGATTGGAGAGGTATTCAATCTGGCTTGGGGTGGTAGTTTCCTTGGTGAGAAAAGGGTCCACCTCCCAAAACTATCTATGCTTATTCACTTAGTCTCACACAAGAGTAGTAATTTTCATCCTTGTTACAGTTTTAGTAATAAGTATTGAATGAGGTGCTTTGAAGGACACTAAATGCTACCAATATAGTGAAAGCTACCTCCTCTCTCCCCCCACAATAAGATAGTTATAGAAACATAACATAAGCTTTATAGGAGTGTCCCCAGATAGATAGGGCAGATAGAGGAACTTAGGTAGATGATAAGCAGAACAGATAGGTGATAAGTAGGTAGGTGGTAGGTAGATATAGATATAAATAGGTGATGGATAATAGAATAGAAGGTAGATGAGAGAGAAATGATAGAGATTGATGATAGCAATAATGATGGATAGATACAGATAGATGGTAAATCAAGAGATAAATGATAAGTATGTAGGCAGGTAGATAATGAGTAAATAGATGATAGATAGTAGATAGATGACATAGATGGCAGGGATAGATGACAAGGTAATAGATACATAGATAATAGATAGATGATAGAAAAGTAGATAGATCTGAGAGATGATAGATAGATAGATAGATAGATAGATAGATAGATAGGCAGACAGATAGATGATAGGTATGACAGATATAATAGATAACAGATAAATAGATATGATAGATATAATAGATATATGAATGATAGATAGACAAAGATATAGATTAGATATAGATATTTGGTTTATACATGGGCATACCTGTGTTTATAGTACGTGTTTATTCAGATCCATAGTTACACATAAACCCTGAGGTTGTGTAAGTCACTCTTTTAGCCCCTCCCCCCTGAGTGCCTGCCCTTACCCTTCAAAGCACCACACTCTTTCCTGCCTGTCTTGCACCCTCTGTTGTTGATCTCCCTGCTCTCTGGGTGGCATTTTCTTGCAGGGACAGAAGATGGACGAAGCCTCCTGACTCAGAACTTGAGATAAACAACAACAGAGAGGCCTGAGGGACTTTATCCAAACAGATGACCCTTTGGGGCTCTGAAGCAGGCCATTTGGTGGCTGGCATATGCAACATCCATTCCAAATACTCAGAGTGACCTAATTAGTGAGAGGGTGATGTAGAAGGATCAATTGTACCTGCATCAATTGCAAAACAAAATGCTGGTCAAAATTCCTTAGTTTGCCTGGTTTTCAGGTTATTTTTTTTTTCCAGGCAATCCATTGGCTCAAAACAGAAAAAGCCCAGATTCAATCTGTGATGACATCAGTTCTAGTATGTGGACAGAGTGTGTACAACGGGAACACCTCTATTGTCTAATTACTGAACTTGGTAATTACTATATTCCTAAGTCAGTATTAGGTATTAGGTACCAGAAATATTAAAATGCACACACAAATGCACGTGAATACATGCACGCGTGTGTCCACGTACATGCACGTGCTCGCGCACACACACACATTACAATGTCCAAATGCTGTTTTCTGTATCGTTGGATATTTTTGTGCTTTTGCTGAGTTCCCTTGTCATCTCCTTTGTCAAGTTCAGCTTCAGGCCCCACCCACTGGCTCCATTTCCAAAAAGCCGTCCAACATCTTTAGCTTGTTTTAACAAACTCTCTGGAGCTGGGAATGTGGTGCAGTTGGTAATGTGCTTCCTGGAAAATTCAAGGTTTCAAGGTCCTGGGTTCCATCCCCAGCAACGCATCCACCAGGAGTGGTAGGACAGTAGCATTCAAAGGTGGGGGCAGGAGGATGAGAATGTATGGTCATCAGCTCCATAGGAAGTTTGCAGCCAACCTAGGTTGCTTGAGACTCTGCTTCAAGATCAGTAGTTATAGAAACCAAACTCTTGGAAGGGATTATGGAGTGGCAGGGGAAAGAGAATTAGCTGCAACACTTGCCAGTGAAATATGGGACAGGAAGTGGAGACTTGGATCCAGGTCTTCCACCTCCAAGTTCAGTCTGTACCGTTGGCAAGCAGCAGCCAAAACTGGCCACTAGCTCTTACTGAATGAAGATGGGAACTAAAGAGTCTTGAAATAAACTCAGAGACATGATGGGTTTGGAGTTTCTTTTTTTCTTAGCCCGAGTCCCCACCTGATCCCGGAGAACTGTCCCTGTGTTGGGGACTTGTTGGGAAAGAGGGCTGGTCCTGGCTCCCACATGACCATCGCAGCCATTTGTTTTCTTAACCTCATGTGAACATTACAAATGTGGGATGGAGCAGAGGCCACCTCCTTCACTAGCGGTTTCTTGAGTCAACATGGCCCCTCTACCTTGACCTTCAAAGGAAGCACTTCAAAGGAGAAAAGCAAGGTCCTCCTCAGATGGTAGAAACTCTGGGGTGGTTCTTGCTTTGAACTCAGAAGGCTGGGGTGTCAATACCAACTGGTTTGCCTGGCTGTGTGGGAGCATCTAGGTGGGTGAGTCTCTCCGTGACTCTAAGTATAATGTGCTGCTGGTGTGCTTTCTCCAAATTACCCTTAAGTGAAAGTCTCTTAGAATAGCATTGGAGAGGAAAGTTTCCCACAGATAGGCTCAAGCCATTGAACCAGTGCTTTATAGAGAGTGACCATGTTTCTTCAAGACCTGGACAGACTAAGCCTTGGTACTTAAAACTATTCTGAGTTTGAAAATACACAAAGCTCCATGCTTCTAACCTTAAGAGAGCAACTCTAACCACCCACTGTCATGCCCCTGACTCCCTGGGTCAACAGAAATACATTTTGTATCTATTTCCTGGAGGTTATTAGATTCCTCCATTCTGTGTACTTAGATGGGTGTAATGATGTTCTTTTGAAAGACGGGTAGGAAAGAGACTAGGGCGATAATAGCCAAGTTTCATTTTCTTCAGTGATAGCTTTCCTGAGCCGTGGGGCTTTTCATTATTAACACTCAGACATTCCTAAGCCAACTGGGACAGGTGTTACCTGGTCGGAGAAGTCTGCTGGCAAAGCAGTGTTGACTCACTGGCTCAGGGTTGGGCTTCCCCACGAATGTTGGCAGGGGTAGGGTAGGGATGGCTTTTTCCTGCATATGTGTCTGTGTGCCACATGTGTACCTAGTGATCATGGGGGCCAGAAGAGGGCATCAGATCCCCTAAACATGGAGTTACAGACAGTTGTGGTTCTCCATGCAAGTACTGAAAATTGAACCCAGGTCCTCAGGAAGAGCAATCGCCAGCGTTCTTAACTACTGAATCATCCTCAAGGAATAACATTTAGAGTGGGGGTGGACACTTGGTCAGAGCTCTCTATGGAGATACAAAGTGGTGGGAAAGAGCAGTCCAGGGTGAAGCAGAGCCAGGTTGGCAGGAAAGAACAGAGTGCAATTTAAACCCAAGAAGGGTTCAGGTGTTGGGAAATATGGCTGACAAAGTTGGTCTCAATGGACTGAGGGGAACCTTGACTTCTTCCTGAGCCTTTATTCAAGAGCAACAGGCAACACATGGACATTTGATGAGAACGGTGGGAAGATACAGGAGTGGAGCAGGGTTAGGACCAACTTCAAGATGATGGCATTAATCAGGGCTGAAAACTAGAGTGATACGGACCTTAACAAGGCAGGAGTAAGGGGGAAAGCGACATTTAGAGAGCAGAGTTTACCAGACTTGAGTGGTTAATTAATTACCTCTAATTAGAGGCTCTTGGTGATGGAGGGGGTAGAGGACATGATGTGACTTATCGCCTTCATGTTGCAGATGATGATGATATTCAGAAAGAGGGGCCATGAGAAAGAAGCAAGAACAGCAAAGAAATGACAAGTGGTAAAGATCGGGTAAGGAAGAGAAGAAGCAAAGGGATTCTGAGAAAGGGAAGTCATGGGGCAGATATCAAAATTGGACGGGAATACCACAGACTCACCACAGAGAGGTAAGCCTGGGAGGCCATGACGGGAAAGGACATGGTGTTTTACATTCAGTGTGCATTCTGGATAGAGGTTACACAAGGATGCTGGTAGAGAAAGCATGCAAGCGTTTTGGGTGTGGGTGATCAGAGTGTAACTAACAGTGGGAATTTGAGATAGAAGCATGGACCAATTTTTTGAACTGACAGCTATCTTCCAGGTCAAACAAGTAAGATGTGCAGCTCCCTTGAGAGCTTATGGTCCAGAGGAGGGGGAACTAGAAACTGTTAGGCAGTGAGCTTAGCAGGGCTGGGATGCACATTTTGCTCTGAGGGCTTTGGGAAAGGATTCTGGAGGAAATGCTCCAGACCCTGTCTGCTGGGCTGTGAGGCAGAATGGCTGGAACGTGCTATTTCAGGGAATGGAGACCCCAGGTTCAGAAGCCTGCGAAGAGAGGAGAAAAGTGTGTTGTTTTCACAATTTTGGTCAGGCTGGAGCTCAGAGACAGGAAACATGAAGGTATGGTTCTGGATCATATCAAGATGGGCCTTGCCAATCACTCCATCAACGTGCCGTTTATGAAGAAAGGGGGATGTCAGACAGTTGGAGGGGACACCTGACTGGGAGATGTCACAAATGGCACTGAGCAAGAAGAGACAACAGAAAGAGGAAAAGACTTGGGTGTACCCAGGCAATTGGTCAGAACATCAAGGGCCAGTCCCGTCCTGTCCACGGCAATGGAGAGAATGAAGCAGCAACAGCCACGGTCACAAGAGGGTGTTGGGAGTGATGGCAGCTAGGTCTGCCTGGCTCTTATTCTACCTAAGACATGAGAGGTGAGCCATTGTCTGAAGCTGAAGCTTACTGGGCAAGTGATTGGAGGAAGGATGAAAACAAAAAAGGTGAGCTAGCAGCTCAGGGGATTTTGACAGCATCAACCAGGACACACGAGATTACTGCAAAGTAGCAAGGCCCAGTATTTTAATCCTTTTCCTTAAATGCATAATAATGTGACTACTAAATCTCTTGAAACCTTCCTCCCCAGTGAGTAGAAGAGAGCCTAGCCTCTCTTGCACTTCTCTTTCATACTTCATCTCCCAGACACTACTTAAAGAAAATGAATGCTGATTGTTCAGGACTCTACAGGAGTCCTGATTCACAGACTGAGCCACACAATTGTGCAAGCAGCCCAGGAACCAGGCTCCCACATTCTGAGTCTGAGCTATGACCCTTGAGGATGACTCCAACTCTCTCTAGATCACTCTGGAATTCTAAGTGGGTACCCAGAGAATTGGCTTTTCAAACTGAATGACATCCCAGCCCTCTCCTTGGGATCTCAAACATTCTTTTAAGCAACTCAGGACCTGGGGATGTAGCCTGGCCTTCATGGGCACTAGGCACGCAGGTGGTAAGCAGACACACACACACATACACACATACACACATAT